>NC_031768.1:98287504-98437211 GCF_001522545.3 Parus major
AAGGGAAGGGAAGGGAAGGGAAGGGAAGGGAAGGGAAGGGAAGGGAAGGGAAGGGATGTTAAACCTCATCCTGTTCCAACACACCTGCCAGGGGCAGAGACACCTTCTGGCTTTTCTGTGAGAAGCTGCTAGAAGCTTCCACCATGTCTGACAAAGCCAGTCTCTGATGGACATGCTGCTGGCCAAATTAAAGAGGTTGGTAATGCCTCTGTGATGATATATTTAAGAAGAAAATCAAAACAGCATGAGAGAAGTTTCTTTTCCAAGGGTGGCAAAGCACTGCTGCTGGGGCCGTCCTGGCAGAACATGGCAATGTGCCAACATGGCCATTGCCATCTTGGCATGGCCCACAGGGAGCCTTGCCTGCCTGGCTGTCCCTGGCCAGCTGTGCTGCAGACAGAAGGGCAGGGGCAGCAGCAGCAGCTTCTCCTTCCCAGCACCCTGCATGAGGAGAGGCGTTAAACAGCGTCAATGCCGTGGTGGCTGCCACTGCCCATGCGGTGGAGGTGGGACCGCATGGCCGGCAGTGAAAACGTGGCGAGTGACTCTCCAGCACAGAGAGTTACAGGAGGAGATTAACAATCAGTGCTGAGGGATCCCGTAGGAATCTTTGAACTGGGGGAACTTGTTGACAATGGTACCTGTGAGCAGCAGTTTTTCTTCTAGTCAGAGGAGGAAGTGAGGACATGTAAGAGTAAACATCATGGTAGCACTAAGGTCAGTGGGAAAAAGGTGCTCCAAGCATAGGAACTAAGATTCCTCTTCAAGCCATAGTGAGGACCATGCTAAAACAAACTTTCCTCCTGTAATCCATGAAGTCCATGGGGGATGCCATGGGAAAAGTGCTCACACTGGAGGGTGAATGCCAGAGAAAGCTGTCATCCAGTGGGAGACCCAAGCAGAGACAGAGGGCCTTTGCTTCAAGAGATAAAGAGGGCCCTTGCTTCCAAACTAGAGCAGCCTATCCTTAAACAGCTGCACCCCATGGACAAGTGACCCATGCCACAGCAGTTTTGGGAGGATTGTTTGCCCATGGGAGGGACCCCACGGCATAGCAGAGGAAAGACTCCTCTCCCTGAGCAAACAGAAGATCTTAGGTGATGAACTGACCTAAACCCCCATGCCCTGTCTCCCTGCACTGTCAGTGAAAAAGAGAGAGGGGGAAAAAAAGGTGTTTCAAAGGCTTATTTTACTTCTCATAATTCTCCTTTGACTCTTAATAAAAAAATTACCTTATACCTTTCAGTTTGAACCTGTTTTGCCCTTGGAGTGTTTTTCTCCCAATCCTTATCTCAACTCATGAGCCCTTGGTTAATTTTTTGCCCTCTTCTCTGCCCAACTATAACAGAAGAGGGTGAACAAATTACTTTTGTGGGTGCCTGACGTTTGGTCAATATTAAACCACAACAGGCAGCCACAGCTTCTCTGGACAACCTGTGCCAGGGCCTCACCACCCTCACAGGTGAGAATTTCTTCCTAATATCCAATCTAAACCTTCTCTCTATCAGTGGGAAGCTGTTCTCCCTTGTCCTGTCACTCTAAGATCTTGTCCAAAGTCAGCTCTCCAGCTCTTTTAGCACTCTTAGAGCTCTTTTAGAGTCCTTTTAGGCACTGGAAGCTTTAAGGTCTCTTCAGAGCCTTCTCTTGTCCAGGCAGAATACCACCAGCTCCCCCAGCCTGTCTCCAGAACAGAGGGGCTGCAACCCTTAGAGCCTCTGTGAGGCTTCCTCTGGACTCCCTCCTCCATGTCCTGATTCTGGGGGTCCCAGAGCTGGACACAGCATTCCAGATAGAGCTTCACAAGAGCAGAGCAAGTGGGGAGAATCTCCTCCCTTGACCTATTGATCATATCTCTTTTGATGTAGACCATGATACAGTTGGCTGACTGGACTGCAAGTGCAGATAAGTATCTAGAGGTGTGAGGACTTCTTGGACTATTATGAGCTGCATTTGCTGATGAGTTCTTTTTGCTAATAAATATTCTAGATTTTGTTGTTTCTAAAATTCTCCTCTGTGTCTGCAACTGGCAGTATTACCAAAGGCAGTTTCAGTGCTGAATCCAGTGAGGGTTCAAGTATTGTGAGAATACCAGCTGTTGTTTGGGATTTTGCCGCATTCTCCTGCATGCTGATTTCTTCCTCAGAGCAGCAAAGCTTCATGAGTGTGCTGCCTTGAAAGTCTTGTGCATGTACCCATAATAGTATGATGACCTCAGCCATCATCAAGAGGTGAGGCTGTAATATCTTGCAGTGCCCTCTTCAGGTAAACTCTTAAATAAGGTAAGCTAAGTATGTCCTTCAGGAACAGCAAGTCCAGTTGCAATGGAGTGACTACTCCATTTTACATGGATATGAGGGGACTATCTTTCTCATCTAGGACCAAGCTGAATGTAATTTATCTGCACAATTGATGAGCAAAATCGATGCATTTTTGTTTAAATGCTGGTGTTTCCAGTTAGTCAGTACTAGCCAATGCTGGCTTTGAACATTCAGCTGTTGACTTTGCAGAGAATTGCTGTGCACTGTCAAAATGAATCCTCCTTCAGCATTCCCTGCTGAGATGACCAACCATCATTCCTCCCATAATTAGCTTCTAAAGGTTATTTTCATCTCTATGCTGATGTGAGTAAAGTGTGTAAAGTGTGCACCTGTTGATTTCTGACAATAGTGAAGCTTTTTCAATAATATTTCTAACTTCAGCTTTCATCTTGTTTTCCACACAGTTACACAAGGTCTTTGGCAGCATCATATCTCAAAGGCTGCAGCTTTCTTTCTCTCAGCAGAATTAGCTTTTCACAGTTTCTGCCTGGAGTTTGCTGTGGAAGTGATGGAGTTTTTCACTAGTCAGGTTTTCAAATAATTCACAATGTAGTTATTTGCAAATGATCTTAATGCAGGTGTGAAAATTTCTGGGTTAGCTCCTGTAAGTCTACATTACCTTGATTAAGCCAATCTTTAATTTTTCAGGAATGATCTTTATTAAACCTGTGTGATCCCATGTAAGTGAATTCAGCTATTGCATATCAATTTGCCATTAATTCTAAATTTGCTTATGCCTTCTTTTGTAAGTCAGTGCACAATGTGTTTTTCCTGCTGGTGTTAATGATTTTATTAATCTGGTGGAATTCAGCCATTCATGAGACTAGAGCTTTTTCTGAGTTAAAATACTACCTAGGCAAGGAGACCAGAGGTAATAACCTCAGAACAATAAGGAAATGCTCTCTTGGTTGCTCCAGTTGTCTGGATATGCGATGTTAGATTGTGAGAGATTTTTGCTCTGTGTGCAATTTCAGGCAATACTTTTTTTTTTTTTTTAATTTCTTCTCAGAACATCTTCCATATGCTAGAATATTTAAAGTGTATTTTTAAATAGTGACTGGCAATCTGCAAAACACCATTTTAGTATGAATGAGGTCATATGCTACTAAAATACTACTTATACTGGGACACTGAGATGAATTGAAAGTAGCACAGCTAAAAAGTGAAAGCAACAGGTGTTTTATTAGATTGCAGATATTGGCTTTTTTAAACATCTGTAGAATAACTGATACTTCATCCTAAAGCTTCTTGAAAATTTGCATGTTTCTACTACTGAATATCAGTAAGTCCCAGTCTTCCTAATTTAGAGTATATTCCTTAAAGGAATATACTGGTTTTGACTAATAAAACACGATATCCTAGCACATCACCAGTTTGATAATGTGATGCAGGACTGAAAGAATTTTGGTTGGATACCAGGCACCTGATGACTAAGAGTATTCTGGAAAAGGAACAGGGTAGACCGTGCTCCTACACACCCAAAAAGACCCAAAACCTTGGAGTTATCAGCATTCTGTAATTTTCAGAGAGATGACTGTAAGGTATATGTGCAGTCTATCAGGGAGAAGTATTTTTTGTGTTGCAAGAAATTGGAGAGTAATTTGTTTTGGTTAATCACCTGTTTAGTTAATTGAGAATTGTGGGATTTATCTCTACCCAAATGCTTTAGACTAGGAATTTGAGCAAGTTAATGAAGTGAAGCAACCTAGACTTCAATTTCCCCATTGTTTAAAATTGAGATCTTCCCTAGTTTACTCCTATAAGGATTAATTTTTTTTTTAATTTAAAGAATGTTTTAAAATATGCTGTTTGAGTCCCTGTTGTTGAGAGTTTTAGCACAATCATCTCAAGAACAGATAGATGAAAAAGCAATTACAGTCAAATCATTCATCCAGATGCTTCTAATTTGATCTTCTGTGTGCAGAATGCTATAGTAGTCTCACATTTTAAAAATATGTCAGCTCCCATAAAGTAGTAGTTTCAGGTGACTAATAAATTATGTAAAGCACAGAGCTGATACTTAAATGCAAATTTGGGACCTTTTGGTTTGTGCAGTTTTGGATCTTAGCCCACAGTTCAAAAGCAGCACACTTCACAGAAAAGTGTGACTGTGTCCAGTTCTGGGCTCCTCAGGACAAGAAAGACATGGAGATACTGGAGAGGGTCCAACAGAGGTCACAAAGATGATGAGGGTTCTAGAGCATCTCTTATGAGGAGTGACTGTGGTAGCTGGGTCTTTTTAGTCTGGAGAAGACTGAAATGAGGTCTCAATAATCCATACAAATATTTCCATGGAGGATGCCAAGAGGATGGTGCCAGACTCTTGTCAGTGGTGCCCAGTGACAGGACAAGGAGCAATGGCTATAAACTGAAACACAAGAAGTTTCGCCCAAATATGAGGAAGAACTTCTTTCCATGGAGCAGGGCAAAGCACTGGAACAGGCAGCTCAGGGTCTTGTGAAATCTCCCTCTCTGGAGACATTCAAATCCACCTGGATGCATTTCCTGTGTCATCTGTTCCAGATGACCCTGCCTTGGCAGGAGAGGTTGGACGAGTTGATCTCCAGAGGTCCCTTCCAAGCCTAAAAGCTCTGTGATTCCATGAGTCCATGAATAATACAGATGTAACTAGAAACAGTGAAATTTCAAAAACTTGGATACAGTGGCTACAAGACATAAAATGATGTACTTAATTTGCAAATGCACATGCTATTTAAACTGAGAACAACAGAAGTGTCATTCTGGAAATGTGCAGTGTTTGAGCCATCTGGAAAAAACCACTCTGCACTATTCAGACTTCATTTCTGTCCAAGATCCTTACTATCATGGCTACTGGAAATTTTGCCTGTCTTAATGTTTTATGTAAAGAGCCCTTCTTAGGCTTTACTGTAATGGCATGTAATAAAGGTACAAATACCATCTGAATACCCTCTGTCTGTACAAAACAATATCTTATGATTTGGGGAAAACCCTGGCTCCCTGAAAACTGATGCAGAATGTTTTTTGTGACTCCATTGGAGCCAGGATTTTCTGTATCTTCCGGCAAATACTTTCACAGTAATTGGATGTGGAGCTGGAGATCAATACCAGCTGCTGATGATATTGAGCTATAGAATGTTGTTTGCATTGATTGTTGTGATCAGAGGCAAGTCTGTCTTCTGCCCCTTCCAAAGGAGGCATTTAGGGAGGAACCCTCAATCTTTTCAGAAGCACATCAAGAGAAGAGAAAATGGTCAGTGTAGTCATAGGTGCAGTCCAGCTTTCCACTAGCTGTTTGGGCCAGAGCTCTGAAATCCTACTGCAGTTAAAGACAGCATCAAGAAATACCTAACTAATGCTATATCTGTCTGATGCCTTCCCAAGTCATTGGTGAGGTAAAGGTAGTATGGGTAGGATATTTTTGCAGTTTAGTAATTTTGAAGTATAAAAAAGGTCTTTTGAGGCCACAAGGGCAACTGCTAGCTTCCAGAGTTTTGCCCTAATGAGATCAGTCTTGGACTAGGGCCAGAAGGTGCAAGACTGAGGAAGGATGAAAATTTAACTTCAGACCTTTATGTCTTTATTTGTCCTGCAGCCTCTCTATATCTCAGCTGAGCCAAGGGAATCTAGGAATGTGTTTATACAGATCTGGGTTAGATAAACCCTTTCCATTTAGAATTTAAAGATGAAATATACCTTCACATACATTTTGAAGGAGACCCCCCTTTTCAAGCACAAAACAACAAAGATATTCTGTAAAATAATTTTGACATTTTCCTCCATTTTTCTCAATTTGTTCTAATGACAGTGGTAGCACTCAATCAAAGAAGTCATGTAGATAGTACATGTGCATGATAGGGATTAAACTTTTATTTTCATGCAACAGAAAGGAAATCTTTAGGTTGAAGAAATTAATTTCTTGTAATATTTCAAGATGTATCTATTAAATTGCTTGTCAGTAGTTTGAAAAGAAAAAGCTATCTGAAATCACACTGGGAAATCCTCTGAGTTCAGGCAAATCTCTGATTGAATCAGCTTCATTTATCACTGCCATCTCTGGCTGATCTATAAATACATCTGCTTTTACAGCCTACACATTCTGAAATTTGCTTGTTATCTCCTCAGAAGAGAAGGGCTAGTGGCTGTTCTTAAACAATCCTGGTTTAGCCAAAACCAACACAAAGGTAAGCCTGAAAGACCAAGCCCATCAGTTGTTGTTAGCTTTGATAGTCACTGCTATCATTTGCGAGTGTGCCTGTAGCCAGTCCAAGTTGGCAGCGTCAGCCCAAGCTGATTGGAGCTGCAGACATTTTTGCTGACTGGAGTCATGCTATCTTTGCCAGTTTGCTGGAATAGACACAGACACTGATTGGGTCATGCTGAAAACATTCCTGTCCTATGAAGCAAGTCTGTTTGTATTTCAGGTTTGCCAGGACTAATGAATTAAAAATCTTGGGCTCACAACAGTTTGCTGCTTAATAATGCCTGTGACAGAAGGATTTTTTACACTCCCTGAAGTGTGACAGCATCCTAATCCCTCATCCCGGGCAAGGCAAGGAAGGAAAAGCAGAATTGTTGAGAAACGTGGAAAAGGGTTATCTTTTGAGACAGCAAAGCCTATGGGAAGTGCAGGTAGCAGCTTGTTGCCCTGACAGCTGTCTCAGCTTCTCAGACCTTGTCAGTTTGTTGCTATGCAGCAGGTGCAGCCTTTTCTTTTATTGAAGCTTTACTCCATAAAGGCAACGACAAGCCAAGGCAGTGGCTGGCCCTGGATTATACAAGTGCAGACACTCCGCTAAGTGAGGTAAGGCAACAGGTGTGAAAAAATCCATAGAGCTGTAACAGCATTTAATCTGAGTTCTGCTGCAGGTTTTTTACAGAGGAACAGCAGCCAGACAGTTCTATAGGCAATTGTTGGGAAGATGAGAGCTGCAAATTAAATCTCATTCAGTTCCAGGTTGCCCACTCACTCTCATCTCTGTCTAAAGAGATACTGTTCTTCATCCATGGAGAAAGCATGTGGGAAATTGGGAGCAGTTGGTCTGCATGTTTCCTAATACCACCTTGTTTGCACACAGGCTTCTTCCATCATTCTCTGTTCTCTGTGATTGCTTTTTGTCATGAAGAGCTGGAGGATTTCACAAAAAAAGGAGCAAAGGGATAAATGCAATATCAAAAAAATCATAACAGGGTAAATGCTGTGTATAAACATGAATTATTTTTTTTCTGAATTAAAATCAAATGAAAACTTTCTTTTGTGTTTCAATAGAAATCACCATTTCTTACTGACAAGGCATTGATTTTTGCCCTCACAGAGTAAGTAGATGGTTAAAAGAGTTAATTCAAAAACCTTGCACACCACAGAGTATGTGATTGGGATAAAATAACAGTCTTGTAGCAACATTGTTATGGAAACTTTAAAAACTCTAGTAGAACATATAATTTTAATTTCTTAGGCTATGATGTGAAATGTGAAGTATGCTCTTATGAGGAAGACTACTTGAGATAGTCAATGTCAGGGAAAAGTGTATGAACAGCACAGAACAATGAACAACATTGTTTTAAGAATTTGTTTGCCACTCAAAATCTCATCATTCTGAGGGGTTTTTTCTTTACCTGTTATTGAGAAGTAAGGAAGGGAAATATGTTAAAGAATTTTTCATTGGTCATTCTGTTGCATTTTTAAAACAATGAGATGTTTTGGATGTTTCTTATAAAGTGAGGGTGGAGAAGAGATCTTGAATGCTTCGAAGGTAAAAATTGTTCACTCTGATGCAATGCACTTCAAAATAAAATATTTCAGTTGACTCCAAGGGTCCTTTCTTGAATCTAAAAGCATACATGGCTGCAATTTATTTGGCTTTTCTTTGCCTGTGCTCCATAGATAACAGTTCCATTTTTGTAGGTCTTTAATACTAGTAATGGGGAATTAAGATCAATCCCTGATACCCTTTGTATACTAGCAGAAAGATACACTTTTAGCTTCAAATAAAATTTATTCAAAGTAAGGATTTTAAATTATTTGTTTTTGTTGTAAGAAAAGATTATGCACTTCAAATAACAAGTAACCATATCACTCTGCTAGCTAAATATCGAAAGAGACAAAGCAAATAAATAAGAAATTCTGAAATCAAACCAAATTTGATCCTCTTCCACTGATTGCATGGCAATGATGCCAGAGAAGTGTTTGATTCACTTGTGCACCACCAAGGAAGATTATACTCCTGAAACAGTGTTCTGTTCTATTGACTTTTTGAGACTGACAAATAATTCAGTATGAATTAGAATGACTTGGTAGAATTTTCATGCAATACAATAGCTACTGAAAAAATGCAAGACTACTGGCTTAGGAAACTGGCTCTTGTTTTCATTAGCTAAATGCTCTGGTGTCTGCTGACAATGAATTAGTAAATCCACTGTATTTTTCTGATTAATTTGGTTTCTAAATCTCTGAGAAGTTTTTACTGTAACTTAAAAGCATAATTGTCCACATATTTGGTATGAATACAATGCGTGCTGGATATCAGTCCAGAGTCCTAAAATAATTTCTTTATGGGTACATCTTTTGCATGCAGAAAGTCCCACTGTCTTCACATTCTCCACACATGGTGCTCATGAGAAGATTAATCTTTTTTTAATTTTAGCAGCGCTTGTGTTAGATAATCAAGGGGATTGTTTGCATTCAGCTATTCAATAGGGTTTAACCAAAACTGTTCACTCAAAAGGTTAAATATACATAGTAGAACTCAGAGTACAACTTTTCAGGGCACAGAGATGTTTTAATTACACGATTAGAAAGTAGCTAATTCTTTTGTTGCTCAACAATTCTTTAGTGCCATATTTGAAATGAACTAGCAGTTTTCTTAATGGACAGGATTTCATCACAGTAAAATCACTTTTTGGAATTGATGGTCTCAGAAGAAAGACGGAAGACTGAGTAAGGTCCCAACCCAGGAGCCAAATCCATGCAGACAGACCCCTACACCTGCACAGGCTTCCACTGAAGAATCACCACCAAGGTTTGGAGACACCATGAATTTTTGGTCATGAAGTGTGTGACTTGCAGGCACGGTTGGACTGGGGGAGTATGGGTGGAAGGTAGGAGGATGAGTGCCTCCTCATTGACACCATGTGGAGTGGTGTGCACGGTTCCAATCACAGGGCAGGCTTGGGGTCATGTTACTCTCAACTCCCCACCCCTTCTTCCTTCTTCACCTTCAGAACCAGGCAGCATTGCCACGAGTCAAGGCTTGCTGAAGGGGCAATGGCGGGGAGCAAGCAGGTGAGAAGAGAGGCAGCTACCTTTGCCATCATTCTTTCTAATCTATAAATAGCAAAAATAAAAGGAGTCTCTGCACTGAATTTCACTTAAATTCTTTTTAAATGGAAAAGTGAAATGGCGCTCCCTTGACTTTGATTCTAAACATTGCTTAGCTAGGATGGGAAAGGCAGCTGTGAGTGCATGAAAAGCATTAAAACTCATTTGTTGAATGATGTCACGTGCTCTGTAATAAATATATTTTTTTGTATTATTGCAGCTGGAACAAACAAGTAAAAGCATTGACTCAAGTGCCCACATGATCACCACTGCCAGGGTACCTGCTGATAAGCCAGTACGAATTGCCTTCAGCCTTAATGATTCCCCAGGTAATTTATGGAGTTAAAACACAGTGCTTTTAAATTTAAACCACAACTGCTTTTAAATTTTACATTAACTTACCAGTGTTTACAATATCAAACCTAGTCCAGTGTAATGGATGGATTTTTTTTTTCTAAGTGGTAGCATGTGATCAGTTTTCCTGTCTGATAACTTTTAATGTTTCCATTAACAATTTCATTAGACTAAACCCACTAGATTGACAATTTACATCTTTACTTTCTTTCAGTGGTTTGTGGAATGCAATTAGGACTGCAATTAACTATCATATTTACCTACATATGCAGTATGTCTGATTTTGTGGAATGGTAAAACAAGAAAAGTAAAAGGAAAAACTTGCATGAGCCTAGAGCAGGAAGAGACTTTTTCTAGGAGGAAGGTTGGAAAGTGCCACACATGCCCAGCTTGGTGAAAGGTTTCAGGAAACAGGTGCCCCACATGGCATGTTCTCTGAGACAGCAGCAGAAATTTCATTGATGTTTGTCCTATCAGCTTGTGCAGAGGGAGTATTAAGCTATGTAAACACATGGACGCTTTAGAGTAGATAAATATTATTGGTTTGCACCTTCAATATTATTAAGAACCAGAGAGCTGTTGCCAAACAGTGAAAGTCAAAATTAAATAAATCAAAGGGGAATCTGAAAAGCATCCAAAAAAAGTTGGCTGTTGCTTTTGATAAAGGTGAGCGCGTGGAGTCAGGACTGAGATGTGTTTATGGCATGAGGTAAAGGACAGCTGAAACCTAGGCTGTTAAGTGCTTTATGAGACTCCATGCATTGTAGGATAATGTGTGAGGTCACTGCCTGAGGTTTGTGTGAACAGAATCTCAGCTTGAATGCAATTTTCTATTTTAAAAATATTTTAGAATATGCATTATCTGTCCTAGCTAATTGTTGTGTATTATTAATTTTCAGCTACAATACTGAAATATAATCTCATCCCCTAAGCAAGGGAATTAAAAACCAAATATCTTCATATATTATTAAATCTAACTTGCAATTCATAAAGATGAGTGACAAAGAAAGATTGGGACAAGGAATATAAAGAAACACATGGTAATTTATATACCCTTTTTCATAAATTAAAATAACCTAGTAATTACATTTTTATTTCAGAAAGCAGTAAGGAATCATTCGCTTCTCTCAAGGCACAGTCACATGGTAAATTTCTTGCAGCAATTATAGCATAAATAGGTCTTGAAGAGAAATGTAAAAGGAAGGGGAGTGCTTTTACAAATTATGAAAAGAGAATGCTAATGTGAGACACTGAAAACAAGTCAGGGAAAGCTGAGACCATGGGAAAATCAAAGAGAGCAGAGTGGTTTGTGACAAGAGACGGCAGTAGGAAATGACAAGGTTGTGAATAGCTTGGAAGAAGGGGACATGAAAGGCAGGAAGCCTCACTTCCTTGACATTGCATCATATTTTATTTTTTACTTTTTTACCCTGCTAATAATTGCAGCCTCTCTCTTAACATTTACAAAAATAAACTCAATTACAGAAAGGTAATCTTTTCCTTCTACATATTGTTAAATTGTTCCAAATGTTAAAATTGTTAATATTTTGAATGCTTTATTGTCTATATACAAATGTTCTTGCAGTATGCAATCCAGAATCTTTGTGAGTGCAGATCAAAAAAAAACCAGCAACCAGTGAGTGCCATGTTCCCCTCTGCATCACATCCCTTTGGGGGCTACCAGGAGGTGTAAACTAACATTATTGTTTTACTATGTCATGAGAACTTCAAGCATTTTTATGTTAGATATATTTCTAGAAGGCAAAGAAAATAAGCTTTTAATAGGTGTGAAAATTTCCAGCAAACCACAGTTGAACCAAGAGTGTACAAATAAATATTTAACACCTTTTTTTTAAGATGAGCTACAAAAACATTCAACAGATAGACCTTTAGGTATTCCTTAGCAGGTGCTTTTTTTTCCCCCTTACTCTTTTATATTTTTTCACCTTTTTTTTCTCATGGACAATGATATTTGCTTTCAGTTCAAAGTGAAGTTTGAACAGGAGTTACCTGATGTTTGATAGTAAAGCATCAGCTGAAGCTCATGCACTGCTAGGATATAGTAAGTTCTTGGCAAGGGCTAAGTGGTGAGGAAATCTCTCTGACTTAAGCTTTTCCCTAAATTCTACCTCACTTGAAAGACATGGTGACACATTTCACCAAGCAAGGCTGCATTCTCCTTCCGGGGGCTGTGCAACTGCTTATGAGGAGGAACTGACAGCATAACTGGATATAAAAAGAGGAATTGGAATGTTTCTTCTGGTTAGCAATTATCTCACTGGCTAGGATTGTAACCAAGCAGTGGGTGTGAGGAGCAGTGAAAGGAAAAACTACTCTCAGCTTATGAGAAGAAGTTACTTTGTGTTAACTGAACTACAAGACCAGAGCTGGCTTATCCTGAGTGTACAAGAAATAATGTGCCTTACATTATTTGTCAGTCAACCCCTGATGACTGAAATTCTGGCCAGCTTTGTGAGGTATTTTTGATGTAAAAGTAGAGTAATCAGTTCCTTAAAAGTCTCAGGAGCAGCCCATCAGTGGCTGCTATGTAAGAAGACAGTTTTATTGTGTCTCTTATTTCTGTATATGTAAATGTCTATATATGGCTCTTTCACTGATGTTCACTAATACATGTTTCCCAGGGTGTATTGCACACTGTGTTGTAACAGTTTGACTTAAGGTACCATTTTAAAGTAATTAATTAGAAATATACTATTTCCACCTACCTTACATCACTTGGAAATTAATGCAGCTTGAACTGAATGTTGTGTTCCAAAATTCAACTAAGTGTTCCAGAGTTGAAAATTCATTGTGGTTTGTCAGCATCAATTTCATTTAACTGGTGAAATTCACTATCTCCTAATTTTTATCAATCTTAAAAATATGTGAACTTCATGGAATTTAGACAGCTGGATTTATTTTGTGTAATAGTTCAAAGGGAAGATTTGTAAGTTCATAACTCTTCACCTTGCCTCCTAGAATAAAAGCTTGAATCTAGCTGAAAAGTTCTGCTCATAGTATGCAGTGATAAATGACTGTGTCTGAAATTGTTAGTGACTTCTTTAATTTTAACTTAGTCTACCTCTGATAGTACTTTCCAGAAAAATCACTGACAACAAAGACAAAACATACACCTCCTAATGAACCTGACAGACAGTGGAACAGTGTCATATTTTTGCAAGCATCGCAAAATTACTTATTTTACTCCTCTTTATGCTCATTATCCTAGTGCCTACAAGGAAATTTTTGCTTTTCTAGTTTAACATGCAAGACTGTTTTGCTGTGGTTGCTTCTTCAAAAACAACCTTCAGATTCCTACCCCACCCTCATATTGGTTATAATGGCCACAGAAGTTTTCCAGCACATTGATTGTCAAACAGCAAGGATTGCTAAAATATATGGCTAAAATTTACAGAGCTAATTTCCTAAATCTTCACCAAATCTACAGGGCTCGGTTCTTGGGGAATTAGGTGGGAAATCAGGTGAGATATTCTCAAAGGGACATTCATCTCAGGATACTCAGTCTTGAGTGGTGGTATATGAAATAGAAGGATTTTGCTCTTACCTGTTCCATTATGGACTGTTTCTATTTTTGGGAGGTCCACAACTCTTATTATTGAGCAAGCCTTCACATCCTATTCCTGGGTGCGGCAGTGACCGTTCCCCACTATTTTACGAGTGAGGTAACTGCGAGGTTGTGTAAGGTCGTGTCGGGCAGGGCTGTGAATAGAAGCCCTGGAGCTCCACAGAGCAGTGCCAAGTCGCAGTCACTTAGCCACACAGCCTTCCAGGATGAATCTGATGAGTCTATGCTTGTCTGTCAGTATCCAGGCCCAGAGCTGCTGGATATCACAGCCCTCCCAGGGCCAAGACTGGACCCTGACAGGCAGTTTGCCACTGTTGTTTGGGCAACTTGTGATGCTTGTTGTTCAGTGTTCAGTTCAGTTTGAGCACTTTTCCTGTGCAAGGGCTGATCCACTTACAGGATAGCAACCTACTTATGTTACCAATTTAATTCTTTAATTTAGAAGGGGAGATCTGAATACATTGGCCCACACATGTAGGAGGAAAAAAAAATAGGACCTGACTGTATAATTAAATACTGGATCATAACTCAGTTACTCAAGGAAGCAGAGCTGTGATTGGCATTTCCTAAGTTTCAAGTGCTTGATTTAGCAACCTTAATGTGCTTTCAACACATTTAATTTTTTTATATTCTATTTCTGTCTATCTAAGTGAAGATCATAGAGAAACTAATTTTTAAGATTATACTGCAAGTGAATCAGATGTTGTTCTTAAAGGATTTACTGCCTTTAGCTCACAGTTTAGTTAAATGGAACAGCCATATAGGAAAAGATTTAGGTATTACACTTCATTGTGCCAGACACTGTGTCAGTCAGCAACATGTGAAGGATTTCTCTCATTTGACTACATGATGGAGGTCTGGGATGTTGGAATCCCCAGGAGGCCAGAACATGATTAAAGAAGTGAAGCTTTCCAGAAATCAAGCTTCATTCTCAAATGTGCAACTTTAGCATGTATCAGGGCTAGTAGTGAACTTTTTGTACAATCAGTGTTAATAGAGTTCAGATGCTCTTTGTTACAAATGACAGTTTTCAGCAACTAGCCAAGTTGATCATCTAAACCTCATGAAACAAACATGAAAATCACACTATTTCATGCACATGAATTGAATCTTTAGTTAAGAACACATAGGTTTTATCCAGGATGCAGGACTTAAGGGCATTTTTAAGTATAGAACTGCAAAATTAGATTTGGGATCCATGGGAAATCAGGAAATGCTACTCATTCAGAAATTATGTTACAGATATATTAAGATATATTAAGCTGTAATGAAATCCCTGCTCTGATTCTTCCACATCACAGGATAGTGCTGTTGAGTTTGCTGGTATGGCCATAATATGCACATGTAGGTTTTCCCTCCTTTCTTACTTCCTTTTGACCAAAATCTTGACTCATTTTCAGGTGCAGTGAGTTGCTTTCTCTGATTTTAAATATATTTTTATTTTAAATGAAATAAGTTTTCAACACTGAGCTTGAATTATAAATCATTTTTCCTTATGTATTTTTATAGTGACTTTAGGGATGAGAGGTTGTTTTTACCTGGTGAAGAATCTGCCTAGATATTTTCAGAGATTTGTGGTACAGAAAAGCCACTAACTCTTTTATAAAAGGGGTCTTTGATTATATCAGTGATTCCTTATAATAATCTAGATTTTAATTAAAAATTGATAATTAATTGAGAAAAGGGGAAAGAGTGGTATTTCAGAGTTTTGTGTTCTAGTTAAGGAGAGGTAGAGAGAAAATAAACACAGATCAGGAGATTGTTCAGAGAATGTTTTGATCTTCAGAATCATTTCCTTGGCATTTGAGTCTTTTATTTTTTGATTTTCAGAGTCAATAGATTTTTAAGGCTAGAAGTCAATGTGATTTTGACTGGTATTCTGTGTGTAAGGGCAATAGCAGTTCTTCAGAAAAAAATGGAAGAGTTTGTATCTTTCCTCTTCCTGAAAACACCCTCAAAATTTTTAAGAGGCAAATGAGTGCTTTAATTTGCTTTCCTCTTGTGTGAAATTTAAGGTTTCATCATTACCGAGTGGGTTTTATTGTTATTGTTGTGGTTGTTACTTTGACAACAGTGAAATAAAGACTGCTCTGGGGCAATAATTTATTTCACTGAAAGCTGTGGGGAAAGGCTTTTGCTGATCTTTTTGTGAAAAACAAGATTGCAGTTAGCTATGAGGATTTCTGTTTATTTTTGTTAACTAAATACTTCAGCTGAAATGCTCAAAAGAGCCTAAGAGAATTAGGAACTCAGGATAATTTCAAAACACTGAAGTCTGTAGCATTTCTCAATGGTGTTCTGCACATCAGATGATGATTTAAACAAGTCTTAAACTAGTATAACTAAAAAAAACCCTAGCAGCTGTTCAATAGATGCTAGGGCAAGCCCATTATAAAATGTACTATGGTATGTCATAATGGTTAGGATACCAGTACATTCTATTTTTAGTACCATTGACTCAGTCACTTGAGTTCAAAAAATAAGCAGGGAACATCTGTTTATTGAAAGGATTTCCTCTCCGTTAATTTCTCTCTCTATTCCATCCTTTAAAAAGTACTTCCAAAATTTTTAACTGGTTCCTGTAGGAGTATGATCCAATTTATTTTCCAATATTCTGATAGTGCATTAATTTTCTTATTAATATCTGATGCTCTGAAAATGTAATTACTGTCTGATGTTTCTTCAAAATTTTTTTAATCATTTGGAGTGTTGCTTTTGCTATCTTTTTCTGAATTTCAAAGGTGTTCAAGATCCCTCCATAAAGCTACACTACCAAAGACTGTACTGCTGGAATTGCCAAAACAAATAGCAGTTTAACTGCCACCCATGACTCTGGTCCAATATCTCTGTCAGAATATTTAGCAGCTATTCAGCCAAATACTTGTAGAGCAGCTGAAGCCCTAGTCAGACTGAGTCTTATTCTGTCCTTCCTTTTAGCCTTGCCATACGACTCATCTTTCTTCTTTTAGCATGTTAGTCTATTTATATCTTGTACAAGAAAGCAGTAGCAAATTAAAGGTAAACACTTGCATATTAGCATGGTACAATTCTATACAATTAAAGCAATTTAAGTATTTTCCAGAATGGACATGCTTGACATATGGTGTGAAGAAAGAAGGGGGACACTCACATGACATGGGTATGACTTTTTGGTAATGCTAGCAAGACAACTACTCCATGAAAATGCAGAAACTTCACTTTGTTTTCTGAGGAAGTTCAAGAGCTTTTGCTTTGGTATCACTATATTTTTTCTTCTTCTCTGAACATCTCTTCCCAGAGACTGCCTGGCTCTAGCTGTATTATTGAGCAAAGCTGTGACCAGTGTAAGCCAGTATGTTTATTTTTCACAGGATAAGGTGACTTATTCTACTTTCTCCCCCCAGCTTCCATTTCTGTATAACCACAGGCATCAGGAGAAAGAGATAGCAACTATTTGAAAAATAATTTACATCCTAGCCTGTACTCTTTTAGAATCCTGTTTTGTTATGAGGTCCTCTTGATCTTTTTGGGGCTTTGTTGCTGTGTTCAAGTCTCTAAGTACACAGAAGGTTGCAGGATCTGAAATGTGTTAACAATTTTCTCCTGTAAGAGTCATTCTTATTTAATTTTGACACATTACAAACAACTGACTGTAAGCTAATAGTAACACTCTCCTCACCTCCCATAACCTGTAGTAAGATGAATAAAGTCATCATAATCCGATGCAAAACTGAGAGTGTGAAAGTCACTAAGAAAGAAATATTGCACTGGCGCTACCAAGTGTGATTCATATTTCTGATCTCAGTCCAGCTACTAGTGGGCAGGTGTCCACATCACAACCCTGACATAACTGGCACAATCTGTCCCACCTTTGCTGGAAGTCTGTACTAAAAATAAACAAAAATAAACAGACAAACAACAACAACAACAAAAAACACCAACCAACCAAATAAATAAAACACAGCTTGGTTTGTTGTCGTGATTGAACTAACTTCAGCCCACAAGGATTGTAATTGACAGGTTAAAGTCCTTTAAGACAGTCCTTTACTTAGCAGTGTGATGGAGAGAGCTCAGGAAGAAAAACAGTTTAGATTTGTTTTATTAAATTATCACATGTTCTACTGGACTAACTGCTTTGTTTCTTAGTCACTGCAATGCAAAATAGACTTGCTGTATTTCCAGAATGTAAACTTATTTTATTACCAACCACTAGTATTTTCAAGGATTCTACTGAGGCATCTCAAGTGTAAAAGATAAGATGTGGAGGTGTTTTCGGGTTTGCTATATTACTGTCCGTATATGCAAAATAGAACTTCATCAAACAGATTGCTTGAAATGCCTTCTTTGGTATACAATGACTTCTAACATCGTGTTTACCTTTTAGATGATGCTTCCCCTGAAAACTTCTCTTTGGCATTTCCAGAACTAGATCAGCAGCTGCAGGTAAACTTTTCTTCTCTTATGACAGTTCTACTTCACATTCACTGTATTTGTTCTTGTAAAAAGCCTTTGGTTTTTACACTATGGTGGAAGTGTTTAGTGGTGCTTTTCTAGCCCATTAACATTTAATAAGGTCATATATATCCATAGAAGAAAACATTGTCTTTTCAAGATCTACAGAAAATTTTTAGTCCAACTGCAGAGAAATTGCTATTTTAACAATCTTGTCTGCTTTTAAGATTTTCTATCCAATTCCTGCAATGAGGAAAGTTCTTGTTCAATTGATGGGAGAAGGAATGAGACAGGCATTATACATCCTGATGCCTGCAAGCTGTGCTGACTGATACCATCAGCTTTTTCAGAAGCGTTCCAAGAGAATTCTTTGGTGACCAGTCTGATTTTTCAGCATAGGATGATGGGCCACAATATACTGGACAGTGAGCAGTTGATGGCAACTCCATGGTTCACCGGGCACAAAGACAGTTCTGCATCCAGGGATTATTTCCCTTTCCTCTGTGGTGGTTCTGGTGTGTTTGCTGGCTTTTGTAGACTACTTCAGGTCATCTGCTTTCCCAGGAGCATTCAGACCTACTCTGATATTTCACTATGAAGGGAGTTGTTTCCTGACTGTAAATTGAGAAAAACATTAGTAGACCATCCATTGTCCAATAATGTCATCTTTCCTGTACCCATCAACTTGTGAAACAGCATGGGAGGGCTGCTGACTTCAAGGGCTGACACTTCTGTCCTCCTGCTCTCATCAAAAGGATGACTGAGAAAAGAATGGAGGAATACAGACTCTTCTTGCTCTATCCCTCTCATCCTGAGGATATGGCAGGTTCTTTAAGCATAAGTAGGAATTAATAATAGCTTAATATTTGGGACAAAAGGAACTGGCTAGTATGCTAACCTCTTTGTTCCACTAACCTTCCAGTGCAGCAAATATGATTGGTATTTTTTCTCCTTAGAATAATTCATTTTGAAAAAAGCAATCATGTTTCATGGCTGGAGCACTTAATTGAAAGTAAAGAACCTGCATTTTGTTTCCAGCTCTCTCAGTGACACATTGCCTAATCCTGGAGTTGCTTCATCACTCTATTAATCTCTGAAAGAGTTAATATTAATAATTAGGTTATTATTAATAATTAGGTTAATAATTTTTACTTTTTTTTGTTAAAGAGCATTAAGACCAGTGGGTGAAGATTTCTCTAAAAGAGCAAAGTATGATTATTATTGCTGCTGTTGATACATAAAAACAAAATTACTAGCATTATATATAAGTACTCTGCAGGACAAGCAATGGTGTTTTTATTATGACTTTTATGACTTCTACATTTCTGGAACCTATAATATATTCTAAATATGAAATTTCATTATAGGCTGAAAATGCTCCTCTGGAAGCATTCAAGTGTGCTGGATAGATAATAGTCCTTCAGTAAAAGTTTTTAAGTACACACTAGCACAATCCCACTAAATGTACCCAATTGGTCTGTTAAATACTTGACATTTGTTTCAAAAACACTTTCCTTTATTCTCACCATTTCAGTATGATAACAAAGAAACAAAGGCTTTCATTCATGTAATGTTCTTTTTATTATCCTTTATAAACTCTCTTGGTAATACCAGGGTAGCTGAAAGGATAACTTATGAGAACTACCTGTCTGACTCAAGCACTTCAAGAGTATAACTTTTTTGGTAGCACTTAATCCTTTAGCTTTTTTAGTTTATGTGCATATTTATATTTTAATGCCTTTCTGTTCATCCAAGGGCAGTGAAATCAATACAGGATTCTGAGCTGATGCAGAGGTTGCATTCACATTTAGCAATAAAAACTTGAATTTCCTTATTTTTGTCAATCTGTATCACAGCTTCATGTGATAACTATTTATTGTAATTACAATATTTTTAGTCTGCTTTAAAATTTCAAACAAGCAATAACTGTTGCAAAGTTATCATTTACCTTGTTAGATGTCTTAATAATTGTGGTTTTTTTCAATTGCTACAACCCAAACTGCTGCAGGTTTATCAGAACTGTATGGCATATGCTTGCAACTCATGCCAGCTTTGAAACAGGTAGCTCCTGTATTACAGAAACAAGTAAGATGGGCTTCACCAGAACCTACAGAAGTAGTTAACAGTGCTGTCCCTTGTCATTCCATCCATGCTTTTTTCTGTCCCAAAGTGCATTAATATAGAGCACACACATGAAGGGCTGTGTTAATGAACCTTTTAATCAACTGTGGCAATAGCAGCCTGAAATGCTTGAATTTGTAAGAATGCTGGTACATATGTTCATAATAAAAATACCATATCTTAGAGCCACAAGATTTTCACCAGTGTGCCATAAATACAGTCAGAAACATTTGAATTTTATTTAAAGAAGCAAACTATAAATGCAGGTTATGTGGCTATATAGTAATAAGCACCTTAAAAAAAAGGTAATAACTACAGATTTCAAGCATTCAAAGAAAAATTTTGAAACCTGTTTTAAAAACAAACAAGCAAACAAAAAGCCTAAATTAGCTGATCTTTAAGCTGGATTTTGAAAGCAACTTGAAAGCTATGTAAGTTCAGCGAGTCACTTGGAAAATCAGAGCCTTAGAATTCTATGTATGCAGGCAGCAGACCACAGCCTGAGTACCAAGCAATTTGCACCTCTGTTTTAGGCTTCAAGCCCTCGTCCTCCTATGTTAGGCCTTGGCAGACAACGTGGCTATTTGAGCAGAATTACCTACTGGTCCCACTTTTCCTCCCACAATCCTTCCATACCTATTCCCTGGGCAGCAGCATCAGATGGCAGGGCAAAGTTCAGTGCAGCCTCCCCTTGGCAGGGTAACAAACCCTGCTGTCCAAGCACTCAGCTCTACAGAGGTGGAGGTGGGATTGCCTGGAGAAAAGGTCCTTCTAGGAGACTTAGTGAAAAAGCTAATTCCCTGTAAAGACTCTTACTAAAGGACAGTTCTAGTTGCAGCTTCTTTCTGAAGAATAAAAATGATCAGTCTGTGTGTTCTGATGTACTAGCTAGCTTCAGACTAACATGTTTTATTTTCTAATTACTTTTTGAATGTTACGTTTTCCCACACATTCCAAGAAGTAGTTTGTAAGAAAACAACTCAACTACTATAAATCAAAATTGGTATGTGGTCAACCAGTCATGAAAGCCCCAACATGTGAGAACAGATTAGTTTAAGCTATATTTTCAGCTTTATTATTAAAAAAAAAAAAAAAGAATCACACATACAACTAAAATAACTTCCTGCTAAGTTATCAGTGAAACAATACTCATATTAACAAACTTCTTGCTTTCAATTCCTTTTTTTTGCAGTATTGGAAATTATTCTCTTCCCATTGACAAGCAATACCTGCTTATTTGGGCTTTGGTGTTTTTCCCCCCTCCAGTGTGGTGGGAAGTGCAGCAAGGGTAGGCTGGTTACACCTGTCACTGGGAATCTTTAAACTTTGCTTTGTGTAAAAGCTAGGCAGGTCCTAGGAAGGCACTTCCTTGCTTAGCTGCACAGTGACCCCTCTGATGGACACTTTACTATGGGTTATCTGCTGTATTTAGAAACATGCATCAGCATCCAAGGCCTTGTTGTTCAGGTCAGTGAATGGAGAGGAGGGTATCTAGTGTTAAGTACCTGCATTGCTATGTCCTGTGCGTTGCCTGTCGCATTCCAGCACTTCCTGTGACCTGCTCAGCTCATCTCTCTGTTCTCCATCAAAGTCTTTATTCCAGCTGAGAGTTTGATCCTCAGGAGGGAAGAACACAAGTCACATATGGATACACAGGGTGTTCTATAATTCTTAATCTTTCAAAAACAGGTTGGATGGGGCTCTGACTGACCTGGTCTAGTGGAAGGTGTCCCTGGCAGGAGGTTGGAACGAGGTGATCTCTAAAGTCCTTTCCAACACAAGACAATTCAATGGTTCTGTGATCTCTTCTCATGAAATTGTGAGAGAGACATTTATGTCATATTTTGTATTACAAACCTGTGTAGTTAGATGACTATAAAATTGCTGCAACAGAGAAAAAGCTCCAACCATTTATAACATCAATTTTTTAAGTCAAAGGATAGTTTTTCTTGCTTTAGTGGAGTATGCTCATATAAAAGAAGTAATGAAAATGTTATGAAAGGGGCAGTGTGTTGTGTATGATATAAGCATTTAGCAGAAACCTTGTTTACTCTGGAACTTTAATTGCTTCTACTTAATGCCAGGATTCTTGTTAGACACATGAATTTATTTTAGAAAGTTCAAAAGCATTATGTGTTTTTAAAGAGGATGCTGTAATATTTTTACTATGTATTGATTTCCATGAGAATTCCTAGAGCACTGTGTCGCTGTATTATTAGATTTTGATTGCCTATGAACTTGATAAGTCCCCTGTAAAGCTGCTGTGATAACTTTGGTCTTAGATTATGTAAAACAATTTTATGCATGTATGTTAGCATGTATGCATGTTCACCAAGTCAGAGCATCATACTAAGGTTAGAAAAGAATGAAAAATCTCCCAGGAAGGAGAGCAAAACTCAAAATTGCTCTCATCCATTTGATGAGAATGTTTGTAGGAAAGACAACCGTTTGCTTTCACAGTAAAACTAGACTAGACTAGATGTATCCTAAGATGGATATCTGAAACTGGTGGAAGAGTTCCATTTTCACAACAAAAAAGTAGCTGCAATGTGCTATTTTTGCTTGGCACAATGTGATTTTTTCTGTCATAGAAAAGTGAACAAGGCCATATAATGAACAATGGCCACATTCAAAATATTGACATTGTATTTTCCAGTTTTCCAGAAGAGTTCAGCTGAAAGTTATCAAATTTACAAAAAGCAAGACACCACTCCTTAATTGGATAAGTGTTGAAGACTTCTAGATAAATTAATGTGAGCTGGAAAAACTTTCTGATACATTTTTTTCTGGAAACTTCAGCTTTTTCAGATTTTTTTTTTCTCAGTTAAATACATAAATGCAAGTAAACACTGGTGAATCAAAAAAATTAACTGTTTTAAAGTTTTTGAACAGTTGAGTGGCACTGTGGAATGGATAGCAATATGGAATGCTGATTTTCATATGGCAAGGCAAAAGAACTTGTCATGTGAGTGAAGCAAAAAAAACCCCAAAAACCTGAAAACTTTCATTCTGTGTCACCCCAGAAAAGATTTTATTTAGAAGACCTCCTTCAACCTGCCCTATAAATTAGACAGAGAGGAGGCCACTCAGATGTTTAGAGGAATGGAGCACCTCTCCTACAAGGAAAGCAGATCCCTTCCAACCCAAACCAAAATCTGTGATTTTGTTTCTTCATGAACTGCTTTTGCATGTCATCTTCCAACACCTTACACTTCTGGATTCTGAACAAAAGCCTAAATAAACAGTGCATATGTCTTGTAAACATCTACATATATATGTGCAGTTACAAGATAGTCTATAAAAGGATCTCTTAGCATCTACCTGCTGAATTCTGTATAACATTTGTCAGTGTTACAGTGAGTTACTCAACAAAACACAAGGAAAAATCAGACTTTGTTGAAAATGAAGCATAATAGGACAGTCCACCAGTATAACTTATAGCTGTAGCTTTTGTACTACTAGCTTTGTGAACATAATCAGAGATGCTGGCATGTGCATATTTTGCCAGCACAGGAAAATGAGGGTGGATGACACTGAAGCCTGAAATAAACAGGATTAAAAGTAGCAACTGTTGCCATTAAATGTAACTTACTTTGGCAAGGATGTTTTTTGCCTGTCTAGCAGGTATGCTTTTATTTATATTAATTCATGGACAGGCAAGTGCTTCTCAAAGTAGCAAGCTCAGTCTGTCCTAAGAGGAAGTCAAAGTATGGCTGTTTGCTTCTAAGTGAAAAAAAAACCGCAACGTTCTGTAAATTTAACTTAATTAAGGCCTTCTGAAATGAGTCACCTTGGTAAACTAGCAACCTCTTAACATAAAAATGTTATACAGACTTCACGGAATGCCATTGGGCATTCTGTACTGCAGTATCTGCAGTACTTCCCAGAGACATTTTAAAAAGTCCTTCCAGGTGGGATGGAGATTTGTATCTCTCCTTTTCCCATGTTACTGCAGTAGAAGGTGTTTGCTAAATAAGCCCGTTTCGTATCCTGCTGACCAGAAGTTACTCATGGATGTTGTAGATACTGTCTCTGGAGCCTTTCTTAGAAGAGAAGCAAACCAAATTCTCCAGTTCTGGCTCCCCCATCCCTGGCAGTGTTCAAGGCCAGGTTGGACAGGGCTCGGAGCAACCTGATCTAGTGGAAGATGTCCCTGCCCATGGCAAAGGGGATAGAATTAGATGTTGTTGAAGGTCCTTTCCAGCCCAAACCACTCTATGATATGATCCAAAGATATTCTATCTACTCATTTGAAAACATAATCACATTTATGTTTTAAAGAAAAATACACTAATAATTTAAAAGATTCTTGCTATAGTGCTTACTACCATCAGACAAATTGAAAAGAATTTTATGAACAGAAATTATTAAACTGATTGTATAAATTAACTTAGATGCTAAAATATCAGTGTAAGAAAAAATGTTACTGAAGAGGAAACAATAATAGGAAGGGGTTTAAAAGTCAGCAACTGGTTCTAAGTGAGACTTAGATACTAAGTTTCAGCATGACTAGATAATTTTTAGCGCTCTCTATATATATCTTTTGAGTGGGAAGCTGGAATATAGAAACCGAACAATGTTTTAATTTTTAAACTGGTTTAAACCAGCTAGATTAGGGGAAACTAAACTGGAAGAAATTCCAAGGTGTTTTTCACTTTGTTTTGTTTTGTTTTTCTTTTGAAGTATCACTGTTTGGGGACTTTTCCCTTGGTACTGTTCAAAATGGTTTTATTGTGATGCACTTGTTGGTGGCTGATCTCTGGTAGATAGCAGAGATGCTGCTTTGGCTCGTCCATGCATTCTTGGATTAGAGCACTGAGACTTCTATATTCAGTCCTGCTAAATTTATGCTTATTATTTGGGTGGCTATATGAATGGTGCTATTGCTCATCCACATTGAAATGCAATTAAAAGCCCTTTATTAGGGATTAGATTAATCAAATATTGTGCTGCCCTTTTCCTGGGTTCCAAAAATCTTCAAGATCAAGAAGAATGAAACAATGTGGTGTAAAACAATTCTGCTGCAGCAGTTTTTGAATGTTGAATATGAGTGTCTGTGTTAAAATTTCAGTGAAGAATCACATATCAACTAAAAGTACTTGCAAGCTCCATATATTACTTACATCTGTGCTTTGGGTTATGTCTGATGCCAGTTTACCCCATCTCCTGAACAAAAATGATTTTATCTTTGTCTCTGAATATGTTTAGTAAAATTTAAATTTCCACTCCAGATAAAACAAAGGATTACAAGATCATAAATAAGAAAAGTCTGACTGCTTGTGCTTTTCTTTTCCTAATAAAGGACAGGAAGAAATGCAAAATAATCTACTAATATTGTGAAACACAACTGGATGTTATTTAACTGGGCAGTAAAGGAACTATTTTAAGTGTTTCCTATTACTTCAAACAGGTGGTTCAAGCATGCTATTTGGAGTTCACTTACAGTCAATAGATTCATGGTTAATAACTTAAAAATTCTTTCTAAAAGTGTTATAACCAAAATGTGGCAGTCAAACCTGAAGCCTGAATTAAGATGCATTATTTTTTAAGGAGCAAAAAGCACCTACATTTAACCAAAATGTATTTTCAAGAATTTGATTAAATTTACATAAGGAGTCTGAGGACAGCTTGGTTTTATTTGCCATATTTATTATATTCAGTGTGCACTGAAAAGAAGTTGATCTTGCTGCAATGATGTCCTGGCAGTGTAAAAATATATGTGATAGGTCTGACCAATGCATCATCTTTAGCATTTACTTATCACTAATTGAAAAAGAGGGAGATAAGGGGGAAATTATTTGAAAAACCTTCAGGGATATTTTGCAAAGCTGACAAGGAGAGTTCTGAAAATTCTCAAAATGTTTGAAGTTTTAAGCATATGCTTGAAGTTGTACGCATATTCTTACACAGGGAACTGTTTTAGACTTTTCCCTTCCATGAAAGGCCATCACTAGGAATAGCTGACCATATACTGCAGTTAAGGGAATAAAATCTTTAGATATTCTCACAGGAATTTAGATAAATATTGTATCTTTCAAAATATGTGGGTTTTTAACTAATATTTCATTCAAAAAGCAGTGGGGTGTTTTTTCTTCTTTTTTTCCTTAAAGCCTCTGCCTCCCTGCCATGACTCTAAGGAATCTATGCAGGTGTATAAACAGCACTGCAAAATAGCAGAAGAGTACCATGAGGTCAAGAAAGAAATTGCTCTGCTGGAAGAAAGAAAGTGAGTAACTTTCCCAAAGGATTTACTCTCCTATATTCTCTTTGTAAAACCCTGTTTGAACCATGAAGGTTTAACATTGTATGTTCTGACCTTATATACATATACACCTATATATGTATATACTTATTTATACACACCTTATAAATGTGGCCTTCCACTATCTGGAGGAAGACTACAAGATGAAGAGAGACTATTTATAAGGGCCTGGAGTGACAGAACAAGGGAATGGCTTCGAACTGACAGAGGGCAGGGATAGATGGGATACTAGGAAGAAATTCTTCCCTGTGAGGGTACTGAGGCCTTGGCACAGGTTGCCCAGAAAAGCTGTGGCTGTGCTATCCCTGGAAGTGTTCAAGGGCAGGCTGGACAGGGCTTGGAGCAAGCTGGGTTAGTGGAAGGTGTCCCCTGCCTGTGACATGGGGTTGGAACTGCATTATCTTTGGGGTCCCTTTTACCCCAATCCATTCTATGATCCTATGATTTCATGCCACTGCCTGATGGTCACAGAAGAGCACAAGTTGGCCATTGTTCTATAGGATCAATTGAGGCCACTAAGGGCTGTCATAGTTTTGGGCCCTCACCTTTGTGGATATCCCTTAAAACCTTCACTGACAAGCCTCCAAGTCACATAACAATCCAGTTCAGCTGGTGCAGGTTCCTTTTCAATTTTACTTTATTCAATAAACTTTGCACGCTTTACTGAAGAACAAAATGGATCCTCATTTAGGCTTTGAATGTTTGACAGTATTAGAAAACATGTTTCTGTGAGGTGCTTTGTTTTTGTGTACACTGGTTCAATATACATTGGCATTTCAGGTGTTCATACCCAAAGTGAATAAGCTGGAGACTTTTTTTCTTGTCTATGGCCTGTACTCACAGCCCTGTCATCTTTTACCTGACTATTAAATGGCAAAGGGCACTCTGTGGCTGTCAGTCCCTTTCCACAAGAAACCTGAAAAAGAAGCTCAGAGAGAGGAAAGAAGGTGAGTAGTAAATCTCTGCCCAGCTGACCTTGCAGTTCAGCCAAGTTTGCATGGTGTCTTGGTTTGAAAAGGCAGGCATCTGCTAAGGAAGGCAGAAACCTCCCTTGAAATGGAAAAATCTCCCCCCTCAGAATTATTATGATTGTGAAATCAAGGGGCTCTCAAGCAAAGATATGGGAATAAGAATAACAGTTCTTTATTAGGAAAATTAAAATAAAAATGCAGTAGTACAAAAAGCCACTGAGAGTCAGAGTACAACCTAACACCCTGTCGGTCATGGTGTTGGTAGTAGTCCGATTAAATGGTGGCTACAGTCCTCTTGGAGTGACAGATGTGGTTCTGTTGAAGCAGTGATCCTGTAGAAAGGGTGTAGTTTACCTCTGAAGGTCAGTGATGGTGAGATGGGTCTGATCTTCCTCTGGGAATCCAGTGGAAATGGCTGCTTGTGGTGTTCCAAGTCTCAGATTATGTCCAGGTAGGAATGCTGGGCTCCTCCCACTGAGTGGAGCATCTCACAATGGGATGATGTAATTTTATCAGTCATGTAATGAGACTCAATGGCCCATTATCAGAAGAGATCCCACTGGAGGGAGGATGGGTCATGGAAGAGATAAAGAACACTGCCCTGCCTGGTTTTAACAGCTGGTAATAGAATACATACTTCTGATTACATCTTGCATTGCAACCCAAGACACATGGGAATCTGCAGCTGCAGAAGCAGGATGATGGGAGGGAAACTGTTGAAATCCTGTAGTCTTACAGGACTGCCAAAGAACTCCCTGAATCCAAGCTATGCAGGGTAAGAAAGTGAGATATCTTTATTTGGGTTGATGGCTATAGGCACAACATAGTTACTTTTTGCCTAAAGTGTCAAAGCTAGTTGAAGTTTCCCACTGCAAATTCACTGAAGGATCTGTGTGACACTCATGCCACAGACTGTGTCTGTCGGCACAGATGCCAACAGACTGTAACAAAAGCTTAAAAAGAAGATGTCCAATGTAATGGGAGAATGTATTTTGTGTTTGATTCATATTTGCAGTGTTTGCATTTGATTCACCATTAATTGAACTTGGCCAATCAAAAGAAATTGGTATTTTTAAAAAGATTAGAAGATAAGTGATTTTTTTAAATTTGCAATGATTTTTCAAATTTTGTTGTTTAATGTAAGCTGCTTACCTATGTATCTAGCAATCAACCACGTGTCTTTGTCTACTCTACCAAGTGCAATATAAAATATTAAATGATTAAGTGCTTGACTTTAGTTGTATAAACACCAAAGGTAGCCTTCAATCATTTGAGTTTTAGAGTCCACTAATATAAATCCATTATTATTAATACTGGCACAATGTTGAATCAGTTATGCCTATTTATGAAGAATGCTTGGAGCCCATGAAAATGAGACATTCACATATATTTTTGCACTTTCTGGAATTAAAAAAAAAAAGTTGCTGTTTGAATGCAATTTTTTTTATCTATAAATCTGTGGTACTAGCTAAATTAGACAAGGTTTGCTTCTTGAGAACAGCAGGTAGATGTACAAAATTGTTTACCTGAACTCACAACTATCCTAATCAACCTCTGAACCCAGAGGTCAGCCTCTCAGTGGTGCTTATCCTGGATGAATTAAAGGGCTTCAGGCTGGCATTTTCCTTCATTCCACCAGTGGATGTCAACAGTGAAACAATGTCAGGAAGCTTTCACCACTGCCATCTTTACTGAACCTGTTCTGGGAATTCCATGCCCCAGTAAACATATGTTATGAGTGGCTGTATAAAGCAACAAATGGAATTGTATTACTGAGACTTTTATATACTTTCTAATTACATATTTGCAGCCTTGTGTTCACATGCTGTACAGTGTGAAATGCCTAAATGTGACATATCAGGGCAGCAACTTTCATACCTCCCATGTGTCTTAATCTGAAAAAGTGATCCTACAGCACTGGGATCAAAGATGTTTAATTTCCTACAAGCTGGTGCACTGTGGTTGCCTGATTTTGAGGTTTAACAAGCTGCAAATGCCAACTGAAGATACTTTTTCTCCAAATATGGGCTGTTTATAACCCCTTCCTCCAGGAGGGTTACCAGTTTTGTAGTATTTTGGAGCAGGTCTCATAAGAATGCCTTCCCCCATTACATATCCTTCCTTTCTGTAGCAGTCTGTTTTTATTAAACCCTCCAAAATTAACTGGGGTCTCTTTACCACATGAAGTTTGGTTGAAATTGAAAGGTTGATTAGAAAGTTATTAGGACACATGTAACTTTACACACACGTAAACAAACAAACCTGAACATGATAGCATTGATTTTTATCTAAAACTAGATAGAAAGGGAGTGTAAGTGTGGAGGCAAAAGAGTAAGTGAGAAGTAAAGGAGAGTTTTGCTCTCGTGTTCACTGATTTATGTGTAAAATCTTTCCCAGCACTTACAGTAAGAGAGTTAAAAGTAGTTTGGTGGCTAGCATATACTGAATGAAGAGTGGATTATAATGGCTGGTGTGGCATGCATGTTTTGCATTGTGTGTGTACATATATGTATATATATATATATATATATGTATATGTATTTATATGTGTGTGTATACTTATATATGAATATACTTACATATGCACCTTATAACTGTGGCATTTCACTACCTGAAAGGAGCCTGCAAGAAAGATGGAGAGACTATTTACAAGGGTGTGTAGAGATAGAACAAGACAGAATGCTTTTAAACTGATAGAGAGTAGGTTTGGATTGGATATGAAGAAGAAATTCTTCTCTGTGAGGATGTTGGGACACTGGAAATGGTTGCCCAGACAGCCCTGGCTGCCCCATCACTGGAAGTAGTGAGTATTCCATTTTTAAAAGGGAAGAATGCTTTGACTTGTCTAAAAAGTCTGATGAGATGCACAAGCTTTTAGCCTCAAAACCAATTACGAACAAATTGAAAATATGGAGTTTGGAATTTTCTAAAATTTGCCCCTGCTGTAGGTGTCTTCTTCTACATTTGAACTTGAATGTATGTAAACGAAGATTTCCAATTGTCTGCTACACCTGCTATCTATTGTCTATTTCCCTTAGATATTATTTTGATAAAATGGACAATGATTAAGTCCATCCCTTGTAATGGGAACAAACAGATTTTATAATGTTTTTCAATGTACATTTTTACCAAAGGTGATCATAAGTGCTGTTGGATGGTATCCTTGCCAGTGCTCCCAACTTCTTTCCACAGATCAATTCACCTGTGTCATTCCAATGACAAGTCTCACCTGTCAGTTTCTGCACCTATGGTGCCTGCTGATAGTACACACAATGCTGAGGGATATGACTGACAGAAAAAAAAGCAGAAAATTGATTGAGCAAATATTTTCTATTTGTTGGCTAGGAGGAAGAAATGTTACCCTGTAACCCTGTACAGGTATTAGAGCTATTTAGAGAAAGAAAAAAAAAAAAAAAAAAAAAAAGGGAATAGAGTTAATTCTACTTTGAACAATTTTATTTCCAACCTCCAAAGTTCAGTGTAACCAAACATAAAATAATATATGCAGGTATATTTTTATATCATTTTATAAGAAAGAGAAAGCTGTAAAACATTGTATTAACAATAGTGAAAAACATTGAATCTTACAACTTTTCAAAGGCTTTTATTTCTGCTCATCTTTACGTGTAATGTGAGCATTGAGTATGCCAAAGCAAAAAGTCAGTGAAATGAAATGACAAGGGTGGATTTTCATCAAGGCAAAAACAAAGCTTATTTACTTTTATTCTTTTGTGCAATATAGATGGCAAGAGAATGTACTAGGTTGGCAGTAGGAGAGATGACAAATATTTCACAGGAAAATGGGAAATGTGAGAGAGAAAAAGAGGTTGCGTTTTCAAAAAAGGGAAAATCAAAGGACAAAACAAATAAGGATGGGAAAAGAGGTTACTCAAGAAAAAAAAAATAAACAAGAATTTTAAAGAACATTGGGTAGATTTTTTTTCTAATTTAATCCTAGCTTTGTTTGCTATCTTCACTCAGACTTCACATTTATGCCAGAAATACATAGTACAAGGGAAAAAACCGCTCTGGAATGGGAGACATGATTGAAAATAAAGGAAAGGGTGTGGAAGCAAGAACACACCACATTTAGGGCACAGAATGTAATTTAATTTATGTTCCAGAAACACACACGTATTTCCATAACAGATGGTTTTGGGTATCTAACTTTGGGTGAAAGGGATGAGATGGCTGGTTATTTTGAGCACTTGTTATATTGCTATTACTAGATAATGACCCTGGATTATGTAGTTAAATATTAGAGTTGCCATGGTTGCTAGCTGTATCTTATATTCTTAGCACTGGATGGTTATCTCTTTTTCCTCCTCCAGACAATTTTAATATAACTCTACAGAAAATATCATTTGATTACCACCTGGTTTAGGATCACTCATTTTCTTGGCCATGGATATGATTTCTTTTCCTTCTTTTACACATTAGACATAGAATCATAGAATTGTTAAGACTGGAAAATCCCTTTAGGATTATCAAGTCCAACCACCAACCCAGCACCACCTCCCTGTTCACCATTAAACTGTGTCCTCGAGTGCCACCTCTACATGTTTTTTTAATACCTCCAGGGATGGTGACTCAACCACTTCCCTGGGCAGCCTATTCCAGTGCTTGACAAACCTTTCAATTAAAAAGTTTTCCTGATATCTAATCTGAACCTCCCCTGGGACAACCTGAGGCTGTTTCCTCTTTTCTTGTCCCTTGTTCCCTGGGAGCAGAGCCCAACCTCCACCTGGCTACATGCTCCTGTCAGGGAGTTGTGGAGAGTGAAAAGGTCCCCCTGATCCTTCTTTTCTCCAGGCTGAGCCCCTCCAGCTCCTTCAGCTGCTGTGGTGCTCCAGACACTTCCCCAGTTCCGTTCCTTTCTCTGGACACACTCTAGCCCCTCAATGTCTCTCTAGTAGTGAAAGACCCAGAACTGGACTCAGGACTCGAGGTGTGGCCTCAGCAGTGCCCAGCACAGGGGAATAGTCACTGACTGCCCTGATCCTGCTGGACACGCTGTTGGTGATAAAATCCAGGATCCCAATGGCCTTCTTGGCAAATGACATGCAGTGGAGATGTCTGCTTCATTTTGTGGGAACCTTTCATATGTTTTAGCTTGCTCTCATGACCATATGACTGTTTCTATGCTTTTTAGACCAGAGGATTTCTCCAGGTACAGCTTCTTGAGTGTCTTTCCCAACACTGTGAAGACAAGTAGTTTCCAGACTTCCAGCTACTTCAGAAAAGGATTGGTGTAAACCTTAAAGGCAGCATTTTAGCTCAATAATTTTCCCATTTGAGACCTTTTTCTTCATCATCTCGCATATATGCAAAATATATGTTACTTGCCAAATACTAGAAATTAAATTACAGCTTTTCTAATACAGAAAGACCTCCTCTTCTAGAAGAAATGTTCTTGCCTTTGGAAGGTCATTTCCAACTCAAACTGTTCTATCATTCTATGATGATTTATGTGTTGGTATCTGAGACACATTTTCATTTACATTAAAGCAGAATTTAACGCCTTTAATGGTGTTGTTGTTGAATTAGTTAGGTGACTTCAAACATGCAAGGACAATCTCCTCAGACAGCAGTTACCTTACACAGTCTCATAATTCCCCCTGATGGGAAAGACATGCCAAATGTGGGAAGAGGAAATGACCTTATGGCCACCAGTACAGACCAGTTGTTGGGAAGATACTTTACTGCCACAGATGCATGATCCTGAATAACTTGTTCATAACGGGGGAAAGGAAAATCTGATTCTTTGTATTTTGGAAACTGTTTACCTTGCGTTCAGTCCAACTCTAAATACACTTATCTCCAGACAGATTTATCTGCTTAGTCTGTCACTTTTCTTTATATTTCTTCCTTGTGAATATGAGTGTTGAGGAGCTCTGTTCTCTGCATGTTTAGTCATTAAGGCCAGAACAAGAGAAATAATTTCCTTAAACCATGCTGTGTTTTTCTCCTGCTTGTAGTTTATTGGTTTATGATGCAAATCACTAATGTTGCCCTCCCCAAAAAAGAACACTTCAAGTGCATGTTACAGATTGTCTCAAAGCTTTGAGCAACTCAGTTTAGAAAATACCTTATCAATACTGTTAATATTTAAACCTGGAGTAACCATTAACAGAAAACACAGATTACACAGTGCTACATGTATTTATTAAGCATCCACAACAAAGTCTAGATGGTGCAAGAGCTTAGTATGGTGTTCTTTAACCTCTGACAACTAAGTTCAAATCTTGGATTAGATCAGATGTAAATGATAGTTACTGTCCTCATCCTTTTGTGAGCTCAGTAAACTACACCATTCATAACATTTAGCAATTCCCTGGTACTCTAATTTTAGATCTGTGGCAGGCTGACAGTATTAGCCTGAAACATCACCCTATCCCGTAAACAGGTGTGGATCCTGATGGGAAGGGACTAAGTAGGTTCTGCTGACTCAGAAGTGGGCAATTTTACTACCTCAGTGCAAGGAAACTACTTTCTGTGAGGGAGGTTCAAGAGTGTGGACTACAGCAATGAGTATATTTTGATTTTAATGCACTTATAATTTGTTTGATAGCAAAGCTAAATTCTGGGGAGAGGAGAGGGAAGTTATCTGTGCTGCTTGAATATTACTGGAGAGCAGCATGAAAGCTATGCCAGCACAGAATGTCATCAAATCAGGACTGACCTTCATTACTAGAACTGTCTGAGCTTGCACGTTGTTTGTCTGTGCCTCTCCTGGCTCAAATCCAGGATAGTCAGTACCATTCCTGAAAGTTCCCACAGAAAAGGTTTGCTGCTTTTAAGATGCTGATTTCCTAGTGGTGTGTTCATTGTATCTCCCATTTAAGAAGGCTGTAATTACTCATCAATGTAAGAAAAGTAAGGAAGAATGATTCTGAATTAATTTGTTTGGACACTTCAGATTTAAGAGTTTTTGAAACAGTAATTTGAAAGAGCTTAATTTAGCCCTTCAGTCCAACATTGCACCAGAGAATAATTGCAAAGAAGTATTGCAGAAGTTCTCATTTGGTCTCCAGAGATAAGAGCCTTTCAGAGGAAGTCCAGGGAGACTGAAAAACAAAAACCAAACCAAACAAACAAACAAAAAAAAAACCCAAAAACAAGCATCTGGAGTTGTAAAACCTCATTGTCCCTGAATGTATTTCTCACATTAAATCACTTCTCCATGGCCTCTGGCCCATGAATAAGAGCTGTCTAGCAAGATTGTCTTGACTTCTTTGAAAACTGGTTTATCTACAATGGCCCAACCACAGAGAAATGAACCTATTAGTGGCTTGATGTGTTTAAAACTTGTACAGCTATATTGTGTTAAATGTAAACAGAATTTACCGAGCAAAAATACCCTCTTGATGTTTCCTCTCAAAGGCCTGGCTGAATGTACCTGTCACCTGGTGAAAGGAAAAATAAGAGGCTTTGCTGCAGCATAGCTGCTCTGCATTACCTCAGTAGTATAAAACAAAGATATCATATAGGAGGATGCCTATATGCTGCCTCTTTGGCTGATTTTAAAAATTCTGAAAAAGCTGACAACTGTCTTTTTTTTCTTTCTTTTTTTTTCTTTTTTTTTTTTTTTTTAAATCTATGGGAAGCACAGCTGGTAGAAATGGCTGTACCAAAGTGTCTCTTCTAACTTGTGACTCCTTTAACTGCAGCAACTATGACTGTAAACAGTCAACTAAACCATGGACAAACTCTGCTATCACTGAAAGCTGCAGTAAAGACAGAGGAAAGTCAGACTGATTCTTAAAGAGGGCCACACAGAATTGTTTTTCAAAAGCCAGACTTACAGTTTTGCAGTTCTAAGTGGGAGCTTGTCAGCTACAAGTAACATAAGTTATCAGCAAACACAGAAATGTTATCTTTTTGTGAATACTCTGACCTGTGGGAATAGAATTCCTGATCTGTAGGCATTTCCTGTCTGAAAGCACTGGTCTAGCCTGACAAGTGGGCTCCCTTAAGGACTGCAGTGAAATCTATCCACTATGAAGGCATTAATAACTTCCTGCTGATGATCTACAAGCATTGTTTTGACATGAGTGAGAAATTATGTCACAGGGCTATGAACAGTTAGAAGATTAACTAATCTCTGAGACAGAATGATCAAAAGAATCTTTTAGAAGAGGCTTCCTGTAACGGGTGAATTTTGGCTTAAAGGGAAAAAAAACCTCAGAGGCCAAGCTAGCCTAGTGAGTTACAAAGGGGAGAACAATTAGGTACTCTGTGAGTTACTCATGCCTTCAGTGTTTTAAAATCTCTTTTGTCTTAACTTATGCTGAGGTAATTTTGGTTGATACTATATGGGAAACTCCAGCTCCTGGCCAGCTCTGGGAATACAGGGCACTGTGACTCCATCCAAAAGAAGTAACAGCTTAAATCCTCTTGTGTCTGTACTTAAGAGGACCAGGAGGGGTCAGGTTTGCATCTATATCACTTTTCCTCAGCAACAGGGCTAAGGTCTGAGCTTAAACACATTATAGAAACAATATATGCAGTTCAGTGTCTACTACTTGCTGGATTTGTTTGTAGTAGAGAAAAGGAAACCAGGCTCACTTCACAGAACTTACTGATAAATCTAACCAACCAAACAAAAACACCTTGCTCTCTTTCAATGATATCTGGTATTAAGAGAAAAATAAGTTGTTATTGTTCTGTCAAAGTATTAGCAAGTCATCTCCAGGAACTTGATTCTCCACTGTGAACTGTGTGCTCAACTCCTACTGAAGTTAGAGATCACAGAATCATACAATCAATAGAATAGTTTGGATTGGGAGGGACCTTAAAGCTCATCCAGTTCCACCCCCTGCCATTGACAGGGACAGCTTCCACTAGACCAGGTTGCTCCAAGCCCCATCCAACCTGGCCTTGAATACTTCCAGGGATGGGGCAGTCACAGGTTCTGGGCAACCTGTGCCAGGGCCTCAACACCCTCATAGGGAAGAATTTCTTCCCAATATCCCATTTCCTGCTCTCTTTCAGTTTAAAGCCATTCCCTTGTATTGTCACCTGTGTCAAGAGTCCCTCTCCAGCTCTGTTGGAACCTCTTTTGGTACTGGAAGGTGGTCTAAGGTCTCCACAAAGTCTTCTCTTCTGCTGAACAGTCCCAAACACAGACATATGAACACAGTATTTTTCAGGCTTGGTCACTGAATAGCAAACCTATCCAAGATTTTGGAAGCATAGTCTTTTAAAGGGGAAAACAGGACTCCTAAAAATTAATTCTGTAGGTCCTTGTTTCACACAAATTCAAGTAATAAAAATAAGTTAACAACCCACAGCCCATCTTTGACCTAACACATGACAACAAATTTTTGCCAACTGCTATTTTTAATATTTGGGGTTTTTTTCATAATCGTCAGAAAGGAGCTGATTGCCAGACTGGAACAAGTGGAAAAAGAAAGCATGGATGCTGCTCAGCTGGCTAAGGAGTATGCAGAACTGACAGAGGAGAACCGAACACTGAAGCTGGCCCAGACGCAGTGCGTGGAGCAACTGGAAAAGCTCAGGATACAGTACCAAAAAAGACAGGGTTCCTCATAACTCCCAACTAGCTCATGTGAGGCAGTTCATACAGGATTGGTCCTGTGCTGGAAAGAGATTTTAAAATAAAGATCTGTTTAATATGTTACAACACTTTACTACAGATACAGAGTATGTAGAAGTCTATATTTGATTTAATGCTTGCCACCCAGTAGCGTATTATAATGGATATTTCATCCATTATATAATAGATGTTTTATTTCAAGTAATGTAATTGAAGTTAATCTATCCCCATTATATGTTCTAGTGGATCATGTTTCTTTTCTAAACATATTTCTTCCAATTTAAGAAGATATGGACACACTAGAAAATTATATAAATAGTCTCTGTGTTGGAAATTTGGATCATACTAAAGCATACGGCAGGGATGATGTTAATATATGGAATAGATATATGTTAATTTTAGTCCAGTGAATTCTTTTTAAATTATTTTCCTCATGCCTAAAGTGTTTGGAAGTTATCTTGAAGCAGATCTCCTCACTAGTAAAAACTATACTTCATGTCAACGTCACACTGTTGTATAAAATCTGAAAAACTGCACATTAAAAATTGAAGTTACAAAATATTTTTTTATCAAAAAAGTGCACTGCCAGTGATAATTTGCAAGTTATAAAATTAAAGGGAAACAGAAGAGATCAAATTTTTCTTCCTCAAGTGTAAAGATTACTTGAGTGTCTTTTTAGTGTACTTTTTGGCATGCAAGAAATGAAAAATTAATGTAAGAATCATAGTTCCATCATAGTTTCAACTGAGATTATGTCAGTGAAATTATTGTGAGGATCTTTTGTTCTTATTTTCTGGTCTATTTTGAAACATAAAAGGCTGTAAGTAGGGACAGGAGTTCTGTGATACACAAACAACTGGGAAGTAAAATGTCAGTTTCACTTGCTCTATTTATCCCTTTATTTTCTTAGATCAACTTAAAAATCTTCATTATACTTCTATTTCTATTCATACAGCAGTTTTTTCATTAAAAGTGGATGTAGAAAAGCCCTTTTATATTCTGAATGTTCTCAAATCACCTTGTATTTTAAACTCTGTTTGACAGATGCAGCTTGTTACATCTTCATGAGCTTGGAATTCAACTTAGTATGTTATTAGTACTGAAATGTGTCTTAGTAATTGAAATTATGAACTTAAGATTTGCACCAGGACTTAGCTTTGATTATTATCATTAATCTATCATGAAAATGGGATTTCATGTTTATCAGAACAATTCCTGGCAGCAAAGGGGACAAAAAAAATAATTGCAAGCTGCCTGTAATTTTTCTGTGCTAATTGCCTACAGTATTCCCTGCAGCACAGGTGGGAAAACTGGCTCTGCGTTACTCCAAGCACCTGGCACTGCAGCAGGACAGCATGAAGAGGTAGTAGGAGAGGACAACCTTGTTTCCACTTCTCTTCCTGAGCCACCAGGGCAGCATCAGCATCCAAACTTGGCACTCTTCCTGCTGTACCCGGGAAATCACCACTCTTGAGGCATGTGCTTCCTGCTGGGATGCTCCCTGAGCAGTGTAACACTCTATTATTCCTCTTTCCTTATTATCCGAGGATGCAGTTTGCACTGTACCTTGTGGGAGTTGAAGAGGGAAAAACCCCATAGTTAATAAAAACCACTTGGAATATCGGGCCTGGAAATGCTGGAAAAGCCTTGTTTGAGTTTTCAACTGATGGGAAACAACTTAAAGAGAAATCAGAGCTTTACTCTGAGCACAGACCACCACAGAACCTAGAATGTACTTTTTTTTTGCTTGTGTTTATGTGTTTTGAACAAGACAATTCTCATTTTAAAACGGTTTGTCATTTTGGTCAAAGGTTTTTCCATCTAGCCTTGAAAACATCATCCAATCAGAAAATTTCAGTGAATTAATTGAAAACCATATAAAGTACATAAGTACATAAAATTAGTTTATTGACAGACTGGCTTTGGATGCAAAATGGATCAGACAGCAGACCTTTACTTACTTACTTATTTACTTACAAATAACTGTGTTCACCTTGAAATTTTCTATATAAGTGCAGTCTCTATGCTTTAGATATCAGGAAAATTACAGACCATATGCTGGGAGAAAAACCTGAGGGAGGGCCACAGTCAGGTAGAGAAGGAAAGCTGGGTTTCATTTGTGACAATCAGTACTTTGAGAATAGTTAGGGAGTATGTTTTTCCTAACCTGTAGGCACTGACCAGTGTAGAAGAATTCAAGAAATATTTTACAGATGTGCAGACACCAAATTTTTGGTGTGGTCCAGCCTACCAGCCTGGATAAATATGAAATTCTTAAACCATCCCAAACTAATTTAAGTCAAAGATTTATATTCAACTTGGACTGTAGCTATGTGCAATCAAATTTTCCTCCTGCTTTTAGTTATGGTGAAAGTAAAAATAACAGTCTTGTATCAACATGTTTGCCTGCATGCATGCTCATGTGCCTGAGAGAAGGGACTCAGAGAAATTGTATTGCAATACAATTGAGTAAAACTGATAAAGAAATACCAAGGAAGAAAAATTAAAAGTATCTCTTGAAAACTATTTTTATGAGAAAAAATGCTTGGGGAAGTGGGATTCAAAGGCAAGAAGGTACAGAAGTGGAATTTTCAAAAAATATTCATAGACAAGTTAAATTAAAATGTAGCATAGTCAACATAATGCAGAAAATCATCCAGGTGTTGAAAAGAGCAAAGGTAGCTGGAACAACCTTCTGAGAGATGACTGCTGTATCTATCATCCATCTCTTGATTTGTTTATCAAGGGCATAATAATGAGAAATATTTTCACATTCAGTAACTCTCCAGTTTTGACATGCTGAGTTTTTCTCTAGATAGTGGAGCTCTACTGACTAAATAGCTGAAATTAAGTTTTTTAGCTTAATTTCAAGCATTCAAAGCATTTATCATACCGATCCTGTATTTTTCACATAGACAATATGATCTATGTCCTGGTTGAAGTGGTTTGTATGTTGGGTCCTGTTGTATGTATCACACTATAAAAACAAGTTTTATACAATTATTTCAAAGAAGGTTTTACATTGTATTTCACCCAAGAATTTAGAAACCAGTTTTTGAAATCAAGTACCAATGAAAGGTTCACTTTTATAGCATGTGATTACAACCTGTGAGAGCTGCAGCTGTATTACAAAGTGTATTTCTTGCTGTTATCCAGGTTATTCAGCTTAGAAAAAGTAAGCATGCCACCACCATGGTAAATGCATTTGCTTCAAACCACTTAAGAAGCAGTGAAGTACATGGGTTTAAAATAAAAACAAGACCTGTGCTTTCCACTTCTATCATTGCTAACTAACTTTCTTCCATCATAAAGAATGCTGAACAAACTCAGTTTAAGGCTTCCAGTTAAAAAGGATATGACTCATGCGGTCTTGAAACAGCCAGAGCCAAGGGTGACTTGACACTTGGAAAGTCTGGAAGATGAGGAGCTGTTTGAGTTCAATGCCTTTTTAAAAAAAAATGTTTCCCTTTTCAAGATTACCTCTGTTTTGTCTGTTTTTGTGAATTAATGGTCTTTGGAAGTGTGTCACCTTTCCCCAGAGGCTTTATTGCCATCTAGGCCTTTGTGAGGATTACACGCTGTTAACAGTGGGGACAGGTGGGACAGAGAGGTGTTCTCAGCCTGCCTTTGGGCTGTGTGGTTGGGGAGCTCTGCCACATGAGCCTTTGCTGCTTCATCTCCAGTCACAGGACACCTTGCAGAAATGAGCTAGTCACAGTAATAATCATGAAGCCACTTGGTGTTTTTCCCTACCTAAAATTCTTCTCTTGATCAATGCACAAAGTGGAAGTGTCTAAAGGAACTGGGATTCTTGTCTGGAGGAGACTTGCCTCTCTTTCTGTGGGGGTACAAAATGTGAAATGGTGGAAGAACAGGGCTGCAGGGAAAGGAAGTTTGGTCCAGGCAGTGATGTAACAGGAAGAGCACTGGGCCTGTTGAGCAGGATTGTGAAGAGAGTTAACAAAACCTGGGTGCTGCCATGACTTTTTTCTCCCACCTTCATACTCCCACAGCTATACCTGTGCACCCACAGTTCTGAGGATCTTCTCCCGCCTGGTGGAATGTCATAGCATGCACATGCATGGATGATATGGTGATAAATATCCTTGGAAAACCTATCATGGAACTATGAACTGTCTTCATGACAGGCCTGGAAGACGTGCAGCAATGAAAGACTAAGGCTGAACAAGTACCAAAAATCTGGGTTCTGCTGTCCATCTTGATGTACTTTTCTGGGACAAGACCAGACACTGACTGCATGACTGCACCATGGTGCACATTACAGAGGGAGGGGAAGGTAGCAAAGCAGAGCTGGAGGGGCAGCCTCGACCTCACCATTTCCTCCACTGAGTGGCTTGGTTTTGCAATGTTAAACTGGGAGTTATCAAGATGGTCTTTAAGATGCACACCAAAACTGTGAGGTTGACACTTCAAATTCAAAGTAGATTATTTTCTAAGAATGAAAAATCTACCTTGCTTGGGACAGTGCCAGTCACCTCTAGGTTCTTCAGTGCTCCTAACAAGTAATGTCATGTGTTACTCATATGAATGAAAGATTACAACCATTCACAAATCACTGTTATCTTCAACCCAGGCTTCCTCCACTGCATGGTTTATGCTGTAGAAAGCACAAGATTTAGCATATGAGTCACTCTGCTTTTATACACACCAATTATCAGTTCCCCCTTCTAAACCTCAGTTCCTTTAATTCCCCTGACCACAATCCATCCCCACTGAGTAAGTAGCGTCAGTCTAGAGCTCAGATCCAGCTGTCTGACGATCTTATGACATGGTCTGATGATCACCATGTGCTCAAGGTGGTTTCCAAATGCTACATATGATGTTTTGTGGTTCGGTGCTGGTATGTGACAGCAAGGAATTCTACCAGCCTGCAGGTGCCTGCTGTGAGACATGCTTGGTTTCCATGAAATGGTTAGAAAATATGAGAATAGGTGGTCTGTGGATTTTGTTATTTGTCTGAATCTTAGACTAAATTTTAATACAGGAATTAGGGAAACAAAATGAGGATGTGTGTGCTGATGTAACAAATGTGCAGCCAGATGCCAAACTGTGCTTTGGGTGCTCAGAATGAGTTAAGTGATATGAGAACTGTAAATGATGGAAAGGAAGTAGGTACAGCCAGGAAAAGGAACTGGTGAGCGAGCTGTTGCCTTAACTGCTTGCTTTCTGGCTGCTTATGGCTCGCACCAAGAGAATGCATAGCCTGTTGCCCTTAGCTCAGCATTAAGAAGCTCAGCATTTTGTTTGGATGTGTCCCAACACTTTTCCAAGTCTAGTTTACACTAAAATTTTGTACTGAAATATTCACTTCAGTAAGGTTATGTTTTTGTCAACTCTGTCTAGAATTAACAGAGTTAAGATGTGATACAGATGTCAGAGCATTGCAGATGGTTCTTCTACAGAAAGAGGAATAACAAGTATCAGGATATGACTATTCTGCTAATCATGAAATCATAGAAAATCTTGAGTTGGGAGGGTCCCATAAGGGTAATTGAGCCCAATTCTATGCCAACTGCTGTATTTGCATTAAAGATAAATAAAACCTTGGTAAATAGCCTGTGTAGAGTAAAAAATGCACTGAAGCAAGAGCACTTCAGTACTAAAATAACTGCAGCCCCACTAATGGTCTTTTGCTGCTTTCACTGCACGCATTTGGTACTTTCAGGAACTAAATCCCCAGTTTCCCACATGAAGGAATAGCAACAGTGTGATGTTCCCTGATTGAAAAGTTTCACCTCTGCCTTGTAACTTTCTTACATGTGTATGACAAACCTCAGTGCACAGCCCCGATTGTCTTGTGGCCACAGACTTCTCCACAGCCATTTCATCACAGTGTTCTCCCCAGCCTGGGTCTTTGACCCACATTTCTCTGCTGTGGGTGGACAGCTCAAATAAGCCAACCACTCTGAACATTTTTAAGCAGTCAGAAGTAAATGCATCATTTAACATTACCTGCTAAGAACCTTGATTGTCTTGTGGTCAGACCCTTTTTTCTTCCTGGTCTGCAAGTACATCAGTATATATGTTTACTCCTTAGATGTCAGTACAAAAAAATACAAATGCTAATGTTCATGGAAGACAGACCCACATTCAGACATACTCCTATGTATGATGTTCTAAATAATAGACTTATTCAGGTGTTCCCTCCATATCTGTGAAAATAAAAGCCAGTTACTCACATATGAAGAAGTACTTCCTGATGAAATTATCTGTGGCAAGAATGCAAACACTTCTTTTTGAAATAATTTCAAAAAAAGGAGTATTCTTTCAAGCAAAAAAACCCCAAACCACCCACATTACAGTTCCCAGCTAATATAAATTACATCCAGCTATGTACTAACTGCTAAAATTGTGTTTAAATCTATTTATAACCCTTCAAATAGCTCTCAGTAATTTACATTGGTGGTTGGTGGAACAGTCCCTTACATTTGACTGAGCTCCCTCTGGTGGGTAATGGGACATTATTATTATAAAGCAGAGATACCTAAGAAAACATCCAATTATGTTTGTCCAAGTGGAGCTTTATTTATTTGTTTATAGCAAATAATTTTTATATAACTAGGCAAAGGTCAGTGTACAAATTTACCACTATCTGATCACACTGAAACTACCCAAAGATCAATATCCAATATTTTTAAAATACTAGAGATACTTCAGTGGAGGTGTAGTTTTCAACAATACCTAACACTGAACAGCACCTAACAGGAACACCCAAGTTAAAAGAGTTCTGGTGTCCTACAAAAGCTGAGAGAGCTGTAATTAAAAATTATTACTGAAACTGAAAGAGGGTAGGTTTAGGTTAGATTTTTGGAAAAAAATACTTCTTTGTGAGTGTTGTGAGACCCTGGCACAGATAGCCCAGAGAAGCTTGGCTGCCCCTTCCCTGGAAGTGTTCAAGGGAAGGTTATACAGAACTTAGAGAAACCACATCTAGTGGAAGGTGCCTGCCCAAGGGGAGTGGAATTTAATGATCTTTGAGGTCCCTTCAACCCAAACCATTCTATGATTCTATCGATTATATAATAAAATCTCTGTTTGTTCAAACTACCTTTGGAGTTCAGTTGGATTTATATGCTTAGAAATCTGGCCTATATAGCTTTAGACAGTACTGACCGACTGCAGGCACTTTGCTGTGCTTATTTAATGGTATAATAACTATGAGTCAAATATGTTTTAAATAACACAGTACAGAACAACTGACAAACATACCTCTTTTTTGCTAGTAAATTTCAATATACCTTAAATCTCATACACCCTGGTATTAATAAGTGACTCATTTCTAAAAGAAAGTACAAGTGTTCTCTTCCTATTTTTCTCTTTGTATTTAGGCTAAGTAATCTGAATAGGGGAAGTGTCAGGCTTCGGAAGTGTGTCCTAATGCGTGGGCAAGGTTCCAACCACAGTCTGAGTTTCAACGACCCAAAGTGGTTGTGCTGGAATACTAGGACAGCTTTACTAGTAATGAATTTAGTGGCTCTTGAACATCCCACAGTCTATTTGAACAAACTTGTTTCTGGAAAATTTGGGTTCCTAGAGCATGCTGACAGAAAAAGAGCAGAAAAAGCATGCTACTAAGTTTGGTACTTTAGCTGCTTCAGAATTCATCTTCAATTAATAAAAAGAGTTTTGTCATTTGGCTGAAACATGGTAAGAGGTAAAATTCTAGTTACATCTAGTTGTATTTAAAGATGAGACATGAAGACAAAAGGTAAGGAGGATTTTACCAGACATCATTTTTACTGGCAGAGACCTTTGTATCTCCTGAGTATGACTGTATATGCAATGTTTTCAAATGTTTATGATATTCTTCTAATCCTGTAAATTCTGTTCAAGGAAATTTCAACTCAGTTTGATTGCCAGATAAATTCTAGCTCTTATATTACTGTCCAAAAGGAAATCATCACTGAATGTTTCTCACGAGAAAGTGGCATTTAAAACTGCTTAACATTGCTTTTGAAATGAAGGTGTCCAAGTTTAAATGAGCAAGACTTCCTGGTAAGAAATCAGTAACGCCAGAAAGGCACCTCATGGTAAACTGGATTTAGGCTCTGGTTCAAACAGCACTTACCATGGGGCACTGTGGCCACATCAAACAAATCTCTTGAACATATACCTAACTTGAAGCAATGAGTAGTTCTCACTGCTTTGCCAGAAGGACTATTCAAAATAGGGTTATTCATACTCTGAAGTGTTTTGCTGGGTTGAGGCCAGAGAGACCAGTGCCTCCAGCTTGATCCTTGACTGTTTTGTGATTAATTGGAATTTCTGTATGTAATTTGTATTATTTATTTATCTATGTAGTTGGAATTTATTACATACTTGGAGTTTTCAAACGGTGTGCTGCAACAGGACCTTTCTATTGAGCTGTCTACCAGGGGGCTAAAAAGATCTTCACAGCAGCTATCAGCAGGGAGGACCTTCGTGCGGTAAGGTGCGTACAAAACCATCTTGCTGCAGCACCATGAGCTGGTCCAGATCCAGTTGCAGCTGCCACACAAACCAGATGCTTGTAATGCAGAAGTGGTGAACAAAAAGTTCTCTTTGTCATTCCTGGTAAGCACATTTGTTTCCACTCACACAACTATAGCCATGCCAGCCCATAAGAAGTGACTCTGTAGGGTCATTTTATGAAACTATATGAGTTTAAAAATAAAAAAGCAAGAAAACACAGAAGAAAAGTATTTACAAAGCACTATAAAATACATTTAGAAATAGCTCTTAACTGGCAGACTAACAGCATAATGCTACTTTTAGTAGTCTTTTTGAATTTCAGAAATTCTCCTCTTGGTTTTTTTTTTTGGGGAGGGGGGGAAATATAGCAGAAATACTGGATTAGGACAAAAATGCCATGGGTGTCTGTCAGATAGATTCAATTCCTCCTTTTTTCTCTCTTTACCCCTCCCTGTTCCTCCAGCAAGAGGAGATCTCAGCTGCTTCAAAGATGAGATAATCAAATGTTTCCCACAGTTGTGGTTGTGGCACCCTTTTGTTGGAGAAAGTACATTCTGCTTTTGATGTAGGAACAGGGAAGAGGAGGAGTGTTTGGGTTAAAGGTGGGTCCTCTGCTCTCCACATGAATTGCTACTTGAATTTGGATGTGTGACAGGTAAATGAAATTTTCAGTTTGCATGTGGTAAGTAGAGATGCAAAGCTAAAATATTGCCCAGCTGAATTTATTCTGTAACCCAAGAACTTTGATGCACTGGCAATAATTCAGCACACAGATCTGTCTCCTCATAAATGCACACTTCACACAGGCATATGTGGTCACAGATAATTTTGCTTGTGATTTCATCTTACAATTTGATTCTTCCATGCTATCAATGCCATTCCTTTAGTCTTTGTAAACTGTTAAGGAAGAATATATCAAGCCCAAACACAAAATAATCCATATCTGGACCTAGGAAGGAAGAAGACTGCCTCTAAATTTGGCTTGAACCTGTTACTACTTTTTTGATTTGCTAATCAGAATCACCAATCAGTACTAATCAAAACCAAAGCTTTCCCTTCTTTTTCCCTCCTTCTTCCCTTCCCTCTTTCTTTACCTTTTTTTTGTTTGTTTGTTTGGGTTTTTTGTTGTTGTTGTTGTTTGTTTTTTTTACCTAGTCAGGAGTATTAAAAGCTATACCTACAAAAGATAAGGAAGTTTGAGTGCCTTTATAAGATGTCAGATAGCAGTGAGCTCAGACCTATCATGACATGTACAACTGAACAAATAAAATGACTGTCTTGGTTTGAAAAGACAGGTGTCTGCTAAGGAAACCAGGAGCCCCCTTTGAAATGGAAAAATGTAAACCCACTCTTCCCTTAAGAATTATTATAATTGTGAAATCAAGGCTCTCAGGCAAAGATATGGGAATAGGAATAACAGTTCTTTACTAGGAAAAATAAAATAAAAACACAGTAGTACAAAAAAACATTGAGAGTCAGAGTACAACCTGACACCCTGTTGGTCAGGGTGTTGGTAGTAGTCCAACTGGTTGCTGCAGTCCTCTTGGAGTGACAGATGTGGTTCTGTTGAATCAGTGATCCTGTAGAAAGGTGTAGTTTTCCTCTGAAGGTCCAGTGATGATGAGATGGGTCTGATCTTCCTCTGGGAATCCAGTGAAAAAGGCTGCCTGTGGTGTTCCAAGTCTCAGATTATGTCCAGGTAGGAATGCTGGGCTCCTGCCCCTGGGTGGAGCATCTCACAATGGGATGATGTAATTTTATCAGTCATGTAATGAGACTCAATGGCCCATTATCAGAAGAGATCCCACTGGAGGGAGGATGGGTTGTGGAAAAGATAAAGAACACTGCCCCACTTGGTTTTAACAAATGGTAATAGAACACATATCTTTGGTTACATCTTGCATTGCAGCCCAAGACACTGTTTTAGCATTTGTAGGTTTTTGTCTGATGAAGCACTTTCCTGTTTCAAGAGAAGGATTTTCTTAACATCTCTCTGCTGCAAGCAGAGGATTTATGAAACACATCAGCTAGTCTGAGCCTCACTGATACGTAATTGAGAAATTTTATTTTAAAACAACTAAATAAATAAATATTTCCAGCCCGATTTAAATATTTATCAAACACATTTCTAAATACTTTTTTAGTTAAAAGAGTCAGTGCCAGCTAAAGGATGAAGTTAGAAGGAGTAGTCTACACTGGGCTTAGATTTCTCACTGTGAAATTTATGCTGAGTTTTCAAAATGAAGTAGGATTTGTGTAAGCAGCATGCAGAGTCTCTTGGGACTTCATTCTCAGGGACTAGGGAATATAGCTTTCTGAGTATCATTTTTTTTCTGAAATAAACAAAAAATTGACATGCTACATCATGCCAGACTTCAGCTTTGAAAACTGAGACTGTATAAAGATCTCATCTGACATCTGACAAGAAGTTGGACAACACAGAAAATGCCCCAGTGAGATGTGAGCAACTAAGATCACATGTTATCTGGGGCTGATGCTGCTCTGGGAATGGGGTCAAGAGCAGGCAGTAAATGTTTGTACAAACTTTAAGTGCCTGGGATAGAGTTCTTTTACTTCTGCATTGACTATTTAGGGATGTAAGGGTCTAGCCACTGCCAGCTGAGTCTCTATGCCCCTCTTCCCCTGCTGTGAGGGTGCTGAGGTCATGGCACAAGTTGCCCAGAGAAGTTGCAGCTGCACTATCCCTGGAGGTGTTCAAGACCAGGTTGGATGGGGCTTGGAGCAACCTGGTCTAGTGGAAACCATCCCTGCCCATGGAAGGGGTGTTGGAACAAGATGATCTTAAAGTCTCTTCTAACCCAAACCATTCTATGGTTCTATGATTCACTTAAAACTTTGCTCTCTGCACTCAAGTGAGTGATGTCTTGGACTGTTATTAAGATTGAGACTCCTGGTATTCTGAGTCATGTTATGTGAATATAAACAGTACCTAAAACTCAAGTTCTGAGTAGCATCAGCACCATACTGTTCTGGCTTTGCTTGAAAAAACATCCCAGAAACTAACTACTTATCTACCAACTATTCTGCCAAATCACACAAAGGTGGATATGGCACAGGCACAAACACAACACAGGATAAGGAATTTCAGATCCTTATGATAAGTCTGTGAAGATGCAGACATTGCTCTCCTGGGTTTCATGTAAAGCCCCACTGTGGGCAACACCCAGCACAGCAGGTTTGTGTGGCCTCTGTTCCTTATGGAGTCACCTCCAACTTTTGCAGGGCAAAGCAGAGCAAAAGGGCTGCTCCCTCCACAACCTGATCTGCTGATTATGCCTGTTGCTCTTCACATAATTGGTAAAAGACATCAAAGTTTGTAGAGAACAGAAAATGTGGCCCTTTGTTACCAGGATTCCAGAGGCACTAAAGAGGTAGCAAAGAAGCCAAAACTATTTCAAGCATGCATGGGAAACAGTCCTGTAGCTCCAGAGAGCTCTAGTGCACTCAACAATAAAAAGAAAATCAAATGGAAAATGAGACTGAAAGTACAATAGTACAGTGGAAACATTCCTGTTTAAAAAAAAAAAAAAAAAAAGCAACAGTTTTAAAAAATATTACCATGTTCCTGCAATGAAGAAGTATGAGACACAGTGACAGTTGTCTATACTATATGGACAATTATATTCAAGAAGAACTTGAGCTTTTTCAGGGTTCAACTTGCAGCTTCTTCCAACTAGTGGAAATTCTGGAGAAAGACAGCTGATCAGGGGCAGAATGCTGCTTTCCTAACATGCTGAAAGAATGTTATTGCTCGGTGATCTGAGCTAAGAAATGCAGGAAATATACCCTAAAAATAAGTTTGCTCATCTGCACTCTTTGACCTCTACAAGGTTTTGATGCTCAAGAACAGACTTAGCAGAGTAGTAAAGGTCAGGAAGATGAGCACCATAAACTTTGTGACAGTGTGAGTGGGTCTTCTGGAACTTCCTCAGAAAACTGTTTGGGACCATTTCATTCACACACAACAAACAGGAGGAGAAAAGCATGCAGTGATTTCCTACCAATCCTCTTCTCCAGAGCCAGTCTGTAGGACCAAAAACTCCAGGACACATCTGCTGATTCATCTCTGGTGCTGCAGGAACTCCTGGAAACTCCAAGCAGGACCAGATCCCCAAGGAAGGGAGGGAGGAAGCAAGGGAAAGAGAGAGGCAGCCAGGCATAGTGCCTGGGCTGCTTGGCATCCTTTGCTGTGCCCACTTATCACACTTTGCCCTCACTCTGGACAGCAGATCTGGAATGTTATTTTTTTCCGTTGCTACTCCAGGTAATTCTTTCTTTCTTCTTGTTACTAATTTTCTTTAAAGCTGGGCTATGAAGTCAACTCCTGTTTCATCCTGCCTTTTGCCTAATTATTTCTGAAACCCTGTTCACAGTTTAACCATCCATCATTAGTTTGAGACAACAGTACTTTTTGATAAAGCAGAAAGGTTTAATCTTAATGCTGTTTAAGTCCCAGGGCTGAACTTTTCTGTTACCTGTTCTCTGCTAGAATTTTTGTTTATCATTTCCTTTTTTGAATTCAATAATTTCATTGTGTTTTGTGTTAGAATTGCTCTAACCTTCTGTCAGATGGCTCTCTATAGAAAAGTTAACTTAATACCCACACCAATGTTTTATTAAAAGAAAAGAAGGATTTATTTGTAGCAACACAACTGTCTTAATTTATTAAAAGCCAATTAATTTTCTTAATGGGAAGTTTTTCCCTGATTGTAAGAGTCTGTTGCAATTAACTACTTGTTTTATAATTACTCTGCTTTCCAATCTCTTACAGATTTGTTGATTTATTTTTCCTAAATGCTCTTTTGAACTCCTTTCCTTTTTAATTTTTTTTAACTAACAGCAACAGGTTTTCTCCCTAGTATAAGCTTATTTCTCTGTCACAGCTTGTAGGGTAGGGAGAAGACTATCTCTGGTATGTCTGCTCTGACATTGATATGGAGGCACCTTTCCTTTCTGGAACTCATTTTCATAGAAGTTTGTTTTCTGCTTTTAACTGATAATGGAAACGTATTTTGTACTTCAACAGCTTCTATAAGCATGCTGACTTTAAATTCAACTCACAGCAACACAATTTTTCTCACCACCTCTCATTTGTTTTCCAGAGAAATTTTTGGTTAACTAATTCTAATTCATTCCATCAATAGTTAAACTTGATGTTTTCACTGTAAGGATATTCCAGGGCTTTATCTACCTAAATGCCATTTTTTTCCTTCAGATGAAGCTTCATTTTAATATTTTATATATTATAAATATATATATATACACAGTAATACTTGCTCAACTATAATGGCTGTGTAGCCAATGAATCAAGAATATCTTGGATCTGGAAGTTAGCTAGCAGTTGACAATATTGTATTTTGCTCTTTGAAACTCTGACAGCATCTGAAAAAGCTCAGTTTAATCCAAGCTAACTATCACAGTTTTTATGGCCTGGTCCCTCTTTTTTATAACTCTTGTATTCCAAGCTTAAAATAATGCAGATGGATTAAAATAAAATCCAGGTGGTATCTTCAGAAGAGCAGTGTTTGATCAACATAAACAGGTTAATGTCTGGAGAACTAATGATCAGAAGGGGATGAGAAGAACTAAGGAAAACTGGTGATAGCAGTTTGGGGTTTTGTGGCTTTTTAGAAATTTCTACCAAAGTAATTCAAAGAATACTCAGAGGAATGTAATGGAAAGTCTTGTCAGCTTCAAAGACAGTGTCCCCCACCACCAGAAAACAGGCTGAGGAAGTCGGAGCACACAGGCAGAGGATGAACCCTGATCCTGTCATGTTGCAAATGGGTCCTTTACCTGCAACTTTTGTAATATTTTGTGAGAAGGGAGGGAAAACAAGAAACAGAACCCTAGTGTTTGGGTACCAGAGCTCTCCACCTAATTTCATGCTTCTGTTTTTGAAATATAATTCACAACTCTGAGGTGAGGGGTCAAGTCCTCTCTGTTTCCAGCAAGGCACCCCAGTCGGAAGGCAAAGGGCTGCATTTTGTCAGAGGCCGGATTCGCCTGTGCTCACAGACTGAGGACATTGGAAATGCCACTCCTGCACCTCAAAACTCAAGCACTGCACCTAATCAGGGACAAGGCAACAGCTTTCCTGGGCTGTGACTGGTCTGTGCATACACAGCTGGGGGCGCTGAGAAGATGCTCAGGTCAGACAGGGAAGGATGGAGTGAATCGAGCTGTGTGCAGCAGGACAAACAAGGAACATGCTGCTTAGTTTTGCATTTTGGATGTAAGTGGAGGTAAGTTTTAGAAAACCAGGTGTATTTGTATGCCTAGATATACCCAGGCATAGTTCCAAACTCCTCCCACAGAGCAGTATTTGCAGTTGTGCTACTCTGTCACCAGCTCAGGGCTGCTGTTTGAACTGCTTTATCAAATGCAGTGCTTCAAACACACCAGCTATTATGAAGTTGCCTCCCTCCCCTTTCAGAACAGTTAATATTTTACTTCTTCTAGCTCCCCAGAAGAATCACTAAGAGCAATACTTGCAAAATAAAACATATGGTCTTTCATTTTGGAACACAAGTTTTTGCTAATGTCTTTGCTATTTATTTAGGTAGAGGCCCTGCCTAAGCTTAGGGTAGAAGTGAAGGTGGGTCCACAGACCCCAGCTAATACAGTAACCCTTGCAAGGAAAGACACTGAGAGCAGCAGACCCCTCCAAGTCTGAGCTATGCAAACCCCTGAAAAGTTCCTGGGGTGTGGGTGTGCTCTGCTTTCCCAGGGGGCACTTGCTTTCAAACTAAGACCAAGAGCCTTGAAGAACAGGCTCCCCAGGGCAGAGGTCATATCTGAGCAAGCCTGCCAGTGCTCAAGGAGCATTTGGACAATGCTCTCAGGCACAGGATGGGATTCTTGGGGCTGCCCTGTGCAGAGTAAGGAGCTGGACTTCGAAAATCCTTTTGGGACCCTTCCAACAAAGGATATTCTGTGATTCTATGATTCTATGATCATGCTTTTCTTTGTCAGAGACCTCTATCACAGGCTTTATCTGGTGAAAATGCTGTCTTTCCTGATCGAGAGAAATACATTATTTATCATCATTCATCAGGGGATTTATAGTACCAGTGGCTTTGTGTCATCTTGCACATTAATTCACAACCTTCTGGTTGTCCACCTGTTCTGGTAAATCACAGCTTTCTCCAGCAGCAGCAGCAGCAGCAGCAGACTGCTCCCCAGTACACGTTATTTTTTTCACCACTCTTAAGATATACTGTAATTTAAGAAATGCCATGAAAATAACACAAAATAAATACTTAATCTAAATATACTTTTATATTTAATATTTAAAATAACACTATCTGAGTTAAGAAGTTGCTTCTAATGTTGATTTCTCTACTCTCACCACAATCAGCAGTGTAAAAACTTGGCAGCAGTTGAATTCAAACAACTGCACCACTTGTGATAATCAATAGTGTTATTTCAAAACCAGAAAGTACCTAGAAAATACAACTGACTCCTCAGCAGTTTTTTTTCTGCTGCATCATTTCCACTGCAATTGGCAAATAACAAAAAACCCCAAGCAAGCTGTTCATGTCCTGACAGAAATAAGTTTTCCTTTGTCCTGTGTAACTGAGAACCTTTAAACCCAAATCTATACAGAAATATACATTTGAGATGTTTCTCGAAATTTTTAAGTGGTTATCAAAAATGTTTCTCATTATGCAACAGCAAATATTGATACCAATGATAGCCAACTTTATATTAATAGAAACATGTGAAGCTTAGTCATCATGTCCTTATGAATACAACTGCTGGCAACAAAAACAATTAAAAGTTTCTTGTTGGAAGAAGAACAGTACTAGTCCGAATCAACGTGCCTGTGATGACATGTGACCTCTCTGTCAAACAGGCAAGATTTGGACAATGAGAGACAGAACGGGTAGAGCCTCAAATTGTGTTTTATCTATATGTTACTTTACATTTCAGCTAATCTGAATGAATAATGACAGACAGGTTTAAAAGCCTCACATACAGAACAGTTGTGAAAAAAGTAATTTTCCGAAGATGGTGAAACTGGTCAATAATTATTATTACACAAGGGCATTTTCCCCAAACTGGTTTTACACAAAATATCTATTACTCCTTGTTATGTGAGATTAGTGTCTGGAAGTTTCCTTCTCATTCTGCTATATCCTTTCAGTTTGTTAAATCATACTGTGCCATCAATGGAACTGCCAATTGGTATTAAAATAGCACAGATCAGAAGGATGAAGAAACATTTATCTGAGATTTCCTGATATGCAACAGAACAGGGTATGTTTTGAATAGATTTTTAAAGGCTTGGTCACTCAGATCTTAGTGGAGTGTGACTACTCTTCTACTAATGTACACGTGCTCTATTAAATGTCTTAGTCCTAGCAGAAGAGGGATTCAGCCCATACTATATTCCACTTTGCTCTCTCTTTGGAGTATTTAACTCACAGCCCTAGACTTGTATAATTTTGCATTGAAATTCCTTACACAGGCTATTAGTGCCAGTCCCAAGGCCTACATTCCCAGCTGCAGTGGCAGTTGATTTTCATTCCCAAATGCTTCTGTTATATTTGTTATTTTACTTCAGAAACACTGTTAAAAATGTCCCTGTATTGTTCACCCTCATGATCCACACCTCATGATCTATTAATAAGGCAGGAGTCACTACTGTGTATTTACATGCACTTTCTGCATGTATTTATTAAATTCATGTTCAGAGAAAAACATCTAATTTTGATTCATCTAAGGCATGTGAGGGAGCACTCAGAGCTGACAGCTTGTGTCTTATCATGTCCAAACCTTACTGTGCTCTGCCATGGCTGCAAGCAAAGATGTAAACAAGTTGACCCTAACTTGCAAACCTCCACCTAAACTCCAGAATCCCAAATTCACCAAGTCATTCTGAGGTGGAGGAATATGAGGAAAAGCAGGTAATATGCACAGGTACAACACACTACGGAGAACATCACTGCCACAGGGCATTTTGAGAGGTTAGTCAGCAGCAGACTGCTCTCCCAAGCACTTCCCCTGGATGCCCCAAGAGTAGCAGAGTGTTTGGCATAAAGTAGAGAAGACTACTCTGCAGGTCCTACAAATGGTCACATCCTCTTAGAAAGGCTGTAAGGGTCTTGCCCTCTTGGGCATCCACCCACAGACAACAGTCTTACACAAAGCCTTACTATAACCAGCTACATAATGAGACATCCTTGAGTCAATACAGCTGGAATTTGCTAGACAGATAAAAAGAGGAGAATTTTGTACTGGAGAAAAGAATCACAGTGGCACAGGAAATACTAAAGGAAAATTAATCTCCTAAGCAAAACAACAGTCTGGAATCACCTTACATGAAATTCAAGTTTGTAGGTCTCTTTAATCAGGAAGTAAGTGGGCAAAGAAGAACCCACAAAAATTGGATTCTCTCCCAGGTTTTTGGTAGTGTGGCAGCCCTTCACTTTCTCTGCCGTCCCTCCTTTTCCTCAACCTTCCAAATACTTGCTGAGAGGTAAAGCAGCCAACACGTAATTAAGCCGGTCTTTCCTTGGGATTGAAAGCCCTATGTGAGCTCTGCAAGAAACAGATAGGGGCCAATTTCAGGAAAGACACAAAGTTTGGAAAGAAACTATCACTGATATACTCACAGACTGCTTCTCACCGCTGCACTCAAGCCTAGTGTACACTTGACCATTTTGGATGTCAAACCAGCCCCAAGGCATACTGTAACAGTAGGCTGCTGCACAGTCCAGGATGTATTTAGAAAGCCCTCATTGACTTCTTCAGGTACTTTTTTTTGCAGACTGTTTTGTACTTTTTGCCAGAGTAGCACCCAGGCTCCAACAACACTCAAGACCTGCACTGTCATTAAGAGGATATATTTACAGGTTTGTATGAAAAAAAGCAAGCCTCAAAATTGTTTGAATCATGCAAGAACAGCACCAGAAAATTTTGCTGACTTAATATGTCTTTCACTAGGTATCTTGGCCTATTTCAGCCTTCCTTTAGTACTTCATCCCCATTAAGCAAAAGCTGAGGGAGGATCTTAGCAGGTGAAAACCAGAGGGATGGTATAAAGATGATGGACATGGGCTCTTCACAATGACACCCAGTGACAGGCAACTGGCACAAACTGGAGCACAGGAAGCTCCATCTGAACATCAGGGAATCCCTTTCCACTGTACAAGTGACCAAGCACTGGCAGAGGTTGATCAGAGAGACTGTGGAGTCTCCATCCCTGGAGATATCATAAAGTGTCTAGGCATGGCCCTGGACCCTGTGTAGCCCTGCTTGAGCAGGGGGTTTGGACCAGATGTACCTTAAAACCCCAGCCATGCTGTGATTCTGTGGGAATCTGGGGGAAAAGAAACAGTGTGTTCCTGAGATAAGCTTTAACACTGGTTTCAAGACGCTCCTACTTGCACTGTGAGAAACCCAGCTCCAAAAGGTTTCTAAAAAAAGGTTGTGAGTCTCCTCCAGTCCTGGTACAATCAGACTCCTGAGGTGTGGATCCTGAGTTGTGCAAAAGAGGGAGAAGAAAAGTACGGACAGTAGGAAAGTCGCTGATTATTGTGAGCTAAGCTATACCTCCTAAGACAAAAAATTAGCTAAGAACCAAGTTATCAGGAAATGACACTGTATAATCAGTTCCATCAGTTCTATAACTAGTTCCAGATTTGCAAGTGCACTTTCCAATTGTCAGCTTGCTGCTTTCAGCAACTTTCGTCCTCTGAGAAGCACCAACCACTAGTTTGTGCATCATCCAATGGTCTGGTTTTGAGAAGCTATCAGAGCCAGTACAGGGAATTGCAGGCTTATGTCTCTCTCTCTCTCTCTTTTAATTTTTAATTTTTATTTTTAATGTTTATGTTGATGGCAATATCTCCTTCTGTGTCTGATTTGCACTAAGCTACTTTCTGCTGTGTGTAGCAGCTTTGGTGACTTTCACAGAACTAAGCTAGAGATAAAATCAAAAGTAGAGTTAAAAATGGCCTCATTTTCCCTTCAGTAGAGTTCTGCACTTAAACCCTGACTCATCATGACTTGCAGTCACACCCAGGCCCATGATGAGCTGACTGGCCAGTCTTGAGAACAGAAGGCAATCCAGATAGACACAGCAGATGGGTGAAGGTTGGCTCCCTCCTCTTACTGGATCACCACAGTGACAAACAAACCAGAAATCACTCTGGTTTCTCAACTGAGGTTCCAGCTTGGTAATGAGTCCCAGAAACTGTACAGCCTCTGTTGTGGGGCATTTTAATGTGCAGCTCTAGACAGAAGTAGATACTGAATCAATTTTTCCTCTGTTATGACAAATGGGGAAATGCACAACCTCAGGAAAATAAATAACCTTTTCTGAAAGCTGTAACAGGAGAGTGACTATAACAGTCAAACAATTTTCCTGGCAAGTCACTGCATGATCAATACATGACTTGCAGGTTACAATAAGAACCTTATGCTGTAAAATTAAAACTTAGCCAAGTGCAGGGTGCTCTTCCCTACTTTTGGTGTGCTTTCCAGCCTTAGCCAAGTCTTCAAATACATCATTCACTTCTGCAATCATTCTGTGTAGCAAAGGCAAAGTGGGTGATCATAAAGAAGAATTTATTTAAGCAAAAGAGTAGCTTCATAAGGTACTTTTAAAATTTTATCATCCTGCAAAAGATATATTGGTTTATGCAACTGTCAGACACCTCTGAAAACAAATGCATTTTCATTCTTCTCTATTCTTGTCCCCATATATACACAGTAGCCTTCAGACAGCCTAAGTACAAGTCCTTCAGAAGCTTTCTACCAATAAATGTTAAAATTAATCTTTCTTCAGGCATTAGACTCAAAAAGAAAATATGCTTTATTTCCATATTTTCTTTCAGAGTACTTGAACTGTTTCAGTCTAGTGCCTGAAAACCTAACCTTTTGAGTCATTTAACCAGTGTTTTTGTTGCTCATCTGTCTGTCTTGGTTGCGTCTGACCTCTGGGATGATTGCAATAGAAAAAACACTCAGTTTTTCTTTCTTTCCTTTCTTCACTATGACTCAACATCCTTCTCCTCTCAGGGGTATGACTACAGTTCATAGGGAATAGGTCCAAAGTTTCAACATTTTAAGTTTCTCACCCACAAATACTTTTGTCATTTAAGAAATCTCAGGGTACCTATTTTTGCAGATGTACTGAACATTCCCTGGGTTATAATCTGGGGTGGGGGGTTTACATTTTTCTAGAGAAGCAACAAACCAGTACCCCAGATAGCCCCAATAATGAAATTCTGAGGAATAAACTTCTGGGTTAAGGCAGTTCAGAGTGAAAGCAATAACCAGATATGTGTGGGAATATTGCACTACCAGCAATTACTTATCCTAATCTAAGCATATGCAAAGGGGTCATCCCAAATTGCTACTTCAGGAGACTCCCAATAGACTGTATTATAAATTAAAGAAAACAGATGTGTTCTTTCCACCCAAGTAGTTTGTTTTGTGAAGAGATGACTCTTTTCCCCAGCAGGGAAAATCCTTCACAGGGGGATGGCACATGGAAATGGTGGGGTCTGTTATGCATTTAGTCGGTGGTCCAGTAAAAACACATCCTCAGTCTCCCGAGCATCAGGTGTTTGACCAGGTCTCCCTCCATCTTCCCAAACTCCTGGTGTTTCCATCAGTCCATGTGTGGATATGCATCTGGCTGGAAACTAAGAGCCTGCTGGTTTCAGGCTCAGCAGTTTTCTACCACAGGGATTTAATTCACCCAGAGCCCTCCCAGGTGTGATCTTACAGCATTACTCGAGGCTGGAAACACTCATCAAGCCCTGCATGACATACTCTGGTTTTCCCACCTTGAATTTCCTCACAGGGTTCAAGAGAGCTACGGTGTGAAAATGCCTGGTCTGAACAGCCTGACTGCAGTAATTTCACCTCCTGAACATCTCTGGTCTTCTCCCAGATCAATCAGCTCAGGCATTGCTGTCTGACAAAATTACAGCCATTGACAGTGTTAACTCCAAGCTTCCAGGAAGGCAAATCCATTTTTCATTAATAAATCATTTTCCTCTTTTAAGTTAAACTCTTATAAGGCATTTTTAGCTGTCCTGCTGCAATTCTCACTCTTTTGTCTTTTCATACAGCTCTCCCAGCCTATCTAAGTAGATCTCATTTTCCACAGCTAGACACTTTTAAATTTGTTTCCCACCTTTTTGCCATTGTTTACTCATGGTTTGTATCCCTTCTCACAGAATCAAAAATAATTCTCATTCTATTCAAGAAGTCCTTTATTCCCCATTGAAATGTTACTTATTTTAATTATTAATTAATTAAATTTAATTATGAATGCTTAATTTAAGGATGATGGTTTTAAAAATGATATGGGGGGGAAGGTAGCAAACCACATTTAACACCAGTTTTCATTTTAAGAAGATTTGCTGTAAATCTTGACCATATCAGCTGTAGGTTTAAGAGAACCACACTTACAATTGCATTTTAAAAGATAGTTTTCTAGCATAGGATTTACTTCTAGATAGAAAGTATTCTTTTTCTCATTTTTTGTAAAGAGGGAATGTTAAAATAATTTCCTATGATTAACACCATCCCTTCCCAGGACGAACAAAAGACTTTTGTAAGACAGAAACCACAAAAAATAAGCATGTGTGTTCCCAAGGATTAGAACAGTATTACACCACATACACCAGAAGACAGTATGGAAATAAATTCTAAAATAGTGCATTAAAAAGCTTCAAAAACCATTTAAAAATAAGAGCCAGTTTTTCAGCTCATAAATATTGACACAGTCCTGAGGTTTCAATCACTTAGATACATACCACAGTAGCTCCTTGATAGCTCAATTTACAGTTAGAAAATGTTATCTAAATGTAGATTAGAAAACAGCTTTTGTGTTTGCAAGTTCACTGGAGGGAGTAGCTTGGCTTCCATTTACTGGAATGTGAAATGGACGAATCTTGTATATGATGCCTACAGAAGTCATGTTTGATGTGGCCGTGTGTGCAACAGGGTCATCAGCCTCTCCCCTATGAAACTAGAAGTTGGGTCCTCAGCATCAATTTTTCCTGATGACTCCCCAGCACTTTTGCTATGAAGGATTCTGATGGCAGCATCCTGCAGAACTATGTGGCCATGGGTTTAATCTGGGAGTTATGTCTGTAGCCTAACCCAATCATACATATTTCCACCACAGAAGCATGGGGCAGGTATCTCCAAAAGGAGATTCATGACAGACACCAGCCACAGAGAGGGAACAATTACCCCATGGAGATGCCTACCTAGCTCCGTCAACCACGCAGGACCCTAGATGAGTAGCTTAGACTAGACAGCTAAATTTTAGATGGCTGAGATAGGTGAGATGAATCACTTTTAGCCCTGGGATATGTCACAATTTAGCTCTGGAGAATTTATTAGTCAAGCTGCTATGGCAGGAAACCAGCTTCAGTATAGAAAGGATAAAAAGAGGAGACAAAGGCAGATGAGAACACACCCAGTATTAAAGATGGCCTAAATATTCCATAGTATAGCCTGTGCACTGTAGTCCTCACAACTAACCTGCAGATTAGAGCACTTTCATCTCTCTAGGCCAGTATCAGTCCACAGACCAGCCAGAGCTCAATAAATTGAGTTACAAACTAGTGGTAGCTGAGGCTGGAGCTTTTAGAGTGCCAGAAGCAATAAACAACACAGAGACAGCTACAGCCAGGCTTCATAAGGAATTGACAACTTTTGATAGAATGGGACTTAGAGTCCCATTAATGCCACCAATGTATCAGAAAAAGAAATCTATTTCAAAAAAGGGACATTTTCCCTTGCTTTCTTCTGATGATATTGTTATTATTTGTTATTATGCATGCTAATGTTGTGAGCATTTATCATCTAAGTTTTTATATTGTTTTAAATACTTAAAACATTTATTATTCATCTGCAGTGAGATGTGTCCTTGATTTTCAGCTTAGATTCCCAGATTTCCTTTTTACTTCTCCTTTTTAGGAAAAAAAAATGACTAGTTTGTGTTTTTTTCCCCTCTTCTACTTGTATCTAATTTCAATGCAGAAAGTACTTATGCAGCCTATGAGTGAGAACCAAGCTATTACACTGTAACTTCACTCCCTATTGTGTGGGAAGTAAGAATTGCATCATTCCTAAGATACAGAACAGGAGATGAAGATCCCTTCTTGGTGGGTGCGGTCCAAGGTTTTGTAGTCAATCTTTCAGCCAAAGTAAGAGCTCCTTCTGTTTTGATTCATTTCTTCCCTTTTCTGTTTCCTTCTCTTCCCCACAAAAATCTTTGTGGAAGACCAAAATAACCCGAAAAACTCTAACTTTCAGTCTAGTAATAGGTATTTTAAATTTTATGCTTAAACACTGTAAACATATCATACTTCTGCAACTCAATTTTTATCATCTAAACAGTTGTCTTTAAGCTCCTCTCTTCCCGTGTGAATTCCAGGGGATCAGGAATTCTCAACATGTGTAAAACCGTGAGAACTACGAGTCACAAAAAACATAAAAAGCAGGCATAAAAACTCTGATTCAGAATACCTTAAGTATTCTTAGTACCCAAATCTCAAGCCAAACGCTACTTTTTGGATGTCATTACCTAAAATATCTGTTTTAATACCTAATATTTAAACTCCAACAAATTGCTTAGGTTATTTTGTAACTCAACTCTTTGTACTGGCAAATACATTGACTAACTAATAAATAAAAATAATTAAATTCTGCCTTCTTAACAAGGTGAAAGGCCATCAGTGAACAGACATTGAAGGAAAATCTATATTAGCCTCTACCAAAACTGAAAGCCTACTGCAAAAACAGCTGAAGTTGTGACACTTAAATCCAGCATAAATCAGTGTGTCACTCTACAAGACATAAAACCAATCATTCAAAGGCACACTAAATTGTTAAACTGGGTTAAAATATCTTTCAAATGAAATTCCCATCAGCGCTCTTAGCAGTGCCTCATTTGCTGTCACTAACGTTTATATTCAGGAGGTTCTGGAGGAGGCTGCCCTCAGTGCTGTCCTTGGACAAACAGGTACGTGGAATTTGGGAGGGAGGGAGAGAGAAGTCAGGGAAGCGGGCAGGCAGGGAAGGAAGGAAGGGAAGGCAGGGAGCGAAGACAGGCAGGGAAGGCAGGAAGGGAAGGCAGGGAGCGAAGACAGGCAGGGAAGGCAGGGAAGGCAGGGAAGGAAGGGAAGGAAGGGAAGGAAGGGAAGGAAGGGAAGGAAGGAGGGCAGGGGCCGGCAGAGGCCGGCGGGCGGCAGGACCCGGCGCTCGGCAGCCGCCCCGCGCGCCAGCACAGCCGCACATGCGCAGTGCACGGCGGTGTGGGCGGCCTCCCGGCGGCGGCGAGCGCCGGGTCCAATGGGCGCGCGGGGCGTGCGCGCGCGGGGGGGGGCGGGCGGTGCTGCGGGCAGTCACCTGACAGCGCGCGCCGCAGTCGGGCCGCAGCCGCAGCCGGGAGCGGCCGGGCCCGGGCGGCGCGCGCGGGGCGAGAAGGGACGGGCTGAGGCGGCGGCGCCGCTGCCCTCCGGCCCGCGGCGGCGGGCACCGAGGTAAAGCCCGGCCGCGCCGGACCGGCCGCCGGCGGGAGCGTCCGCGCTGAAGGGTTGGCGGCGGGGGTGCTAAGGCAGCGCCCTCCGGGCGGAGGGCGCGGTGGGGCGGGGGTCGCGGCGCGTTCGCGGGGGTGGTGTCAGCGGTGCGGCCTTTTCTCTCTCGCGGCACGCGCTCCCTGACCCTGCCCGGGCCGTGCCGGGTCGGGGGTCCCGCCCGCGGGGGCGCCGGGGCGGTGGCGGAGGCGCCCCGTCAGCGCCGGGCACCGGCGGCGGCTTTCCCTCGGCAGTGCCTTGCTGCGGGTGTTGCCCCCCTTCACCCGAGACCGCTCCTTGCTCGGTGCCTCGCCCCCGGTTAGCACGGGTGCCCTTGTGCCCCGCTGACACAGGCGTGACTCTCCCACGCCGCGTTCCCCGGTACCGTGCGAAAGGGCCAGGTCAGCCCCGCTGGGAAGTCGGCGGGAGCCCCGCTCTGCCGGGGTGAGGCGTGCAGCTGGTGTTTGTTTCCCTTTGCGGGGAGCCGGGGAAGGTCTCTTTTAGACTGTAAACAACGGAATACGAATCCTGTCCGTCCTGTTCTGTGCGGTGAGATCCTTGGCATGTTTTGGGGTTTGGTGAAATGTAGTAATCGCAAAAGAACAGGTAACCATTTTAGCCTGGCAGTAATGCCCAAATCATCTACAACTCGGTGTTTTGAATCCTTATTGAACTAAAAAAAGAAGGGAGAAAGTGTTCTGGTAGTAAAGATAACTATGTGTATAGTAATTTTTGATAGACGCGTTAGTTTGAGGCATTCGAGGAAGGCAGTTTCTCTGTGTGAAAAACATCTGGCTGCAGTAATGGAATAATTGCAGTCCAGAAGCACTGTAAATTAAGGTGATGCGGCACTCGGAATGCTCTAGCATATGGAGTCAGTTCTTTAATCTCAAGTATTGCACCACACAGCAAGAAAAGGAAGGACTGTATTCCTGTCAACATGATGAGTGTGAATTAAGCCATCTAAGGTAGACCACGAAATACGATTTTTAATGAGTTTAACTTTAAAGGTGACTTAAATAGCATAATTACTCTTGGATGCCCGAACTCAAGTGAGTAAGCTTGTGTACATTAGCAAACAGTGAGGCCCAGAATAGGCAGATTTGCAGAGAGAAACGGTTGTCACTGAAAACTGAATACTTACTGTTTTTTTCAGAAGGGCTTTCCTTGACCTGGCTTTGTAAATCTGAAAAAAAAAAAAAAAAAAACCTAAATCCATTAGTATTTGAGATTCTTAAGAGCTTCTAGAGTGTATTTTCCAATTTACTCTAAAAAAGAACCTACTCTTGTTGTCTGGTTCATCTTGTGAAGTGAACAAAGGCATAATAAATGGGGTATTTGGGAAGTTTCCTTCACTAGCACACTCATGATTTTAACCAGAATGCTGAAGTACAGCTTCAGCTTCCATCAGCTGTGTCTTTGAGTTTATATGTAATAATGTGGGAGATCTTAATGTGTTAAATGTTTAATTGCTTGTAGGTTCTAAAATTCTTATGCAAAGGGTATTTTGAATGCTAATAAATTTGTTATGATAGAAATGGTCTAGTATTAAAACCCATGCCCTTCACCTGATTGTTTGGATGAGGTGGGTGCTGTTGTTAGGTGTGGAATAGACAGACAGGTCTTTGCACTCGAGTTCTGTTAAGTCCCAAATAACTCTGTCCTATGGTTCATGGAAACATAGCTCAACAAGTCTCCTTGTCATGTCATCCCCACCTTCCAAGTTTGATAATGAAAGTGTTTCTATAAACACTTCATGGGTTTTCTTCTAACTGTAGTCCTGTCTTTCTCCCTGCACTGGGCATGCTGGTGTAGGGGCAAAGAAGAGTGATAAATCAGTCAGAGGGTTCGTGTTTGTGTCTGAATGCTGGCATTTTAGTTGTCCTGTAGAACTTGACCACTGAAAGTTTCATGGGGGAGGTTTTGGTGAGTAGGAAAAAGCACTGCGGTATTCATAATGTGAGTCCTGTTTATATCTAGTCCTTGGTTAAACCAGAGGTAGCATATTAGTTGATGCAAGTGTGGGTAGGAACAGAACATTGAGTGAGCCAAAATTAACTGCTGAACCAATCCTTAAGTTGTGTAGAATCAGCCTAGTGTGACCACAGTGGGGATAATGTGTGAGGTTCCACCTGGAGCTTTCCCTGCCCCCACCTCTAATTCAGAGGTAAGCAGTCTGGGGAGAGGACTAAAGGTGATGGAAAGGCTTACTTTGCTGCAACAGATCACAGACTGCTTCACAAGTCACTCTGTTTCCAGTAGTATGCAGTGTTTTTTTAGTTAAGACCCTTTTAAGGGTGGAAGAAAGTTTTGTTCTTGTTAAATATGAAGGGAAAATGTAGTATGTGGTATGAATTTGAGTTAGAAGGTCAGAGTAAGGCTCAACTGACTGATTAGCTACTGAAGCTTTAAAAAGGGGAAAGTGTGCTGTGAAGGGTAAATTGACTTTAGAAGCATTGGTGAAATACGAATAAATTGAGTTTAATCATTAATCATACATTGGAGAGTGGGAGAGGTGTAGCCAAGGGTATCAGTAACTCAATGTCTTTATATAAGAGCCTGTGTCTTAAAGAATATTCAATTAATCTTGAAAGTTGTGTTGAGATACTTTGTTTATGAATGACTTCATTTGAACTGTCAACATAATGTTTGTAGGTGTTAGGATCCAGTTTTGGCCCATTGACAAATACCTCGATAAGTAAATATATGGCACTTGCTCACCTGTTCATGATACTTTTAAGGTCATCAAATCACAGAATTCTGGAGTAGTTTGTGTTGGAAGGGACCTTAAAGATTATCGATTTCTAACCTACTGCCATGAGCAGGGACACCTTCCACTAGATCAGGTTGATCCAAGCGCTGTCCAGCCTGGCTTTGAACCCTTCCAGGGATGGGGCAGCCACAGCTTGTCTGGGCAACCTGTGCCAGGGCCTGACCACCCTCACAGGGAAGAATTTTTCTAATAGCTAAGCCTGCCTTCTGTCAATTTGAAGCCATTCTTCCTTGTCCTGTCAGTCTAGACCCTTGTCCAGAGTCCCTCTCCAGCTCCTCCTGGAGCCTCTTTAGGCCCTAGCAGGGGCTCTAAGGTCTCCCTGGAGCCTTCTCTTCTCCAGGATGAACACCCCCAGCTCTCACAGCCTGTCTCCAGCCCTCAGAGCACCTTTGTGTTCTTCTCTGAAATCATTCCAGAAGATCCATGTCCTTCTGATGCTGGGATCCTCAGAGCTGGAGATCGGGGTTTTATATGGTACCATCCCAAAAATGGTTATATTTAAGGGTCAGATAGTAAGATCGTGTCTTTTGACATCATATGTCAGATAGGAAATAGTCTGCAGTTTCAGGATGGGAAGACTCAGATGGCTTGATGTGATTTGGTGGAGACCTTTACTAGTGCTACTGTAGTAGCCTGGTACAGTGGTCTAGTGCATATATATACTTTAAAATTTTATATAGATATTGTTAGTTCTGATAAACCTGTGCTGTTCTGTTTTCATAGAAATGTTTCTGGAGTTCTTTCTGATTTATGTCTAAAATATTTGCAGATTTCTTTTAGTTTCACATACTGTGAAGAACAGTTGTGGAAGCAAATCAAAGTTAAACAGATAATTCCAGAAATGAGATTGTAAATATAATTTCCAACCAGTATGTTTTGACTTGGCAATATAGCTGTTTCACAGTTCTTTCAGGTTGTTTCTTGTATCCTTCTAGGTTAAAGTACATTAAATAGTTAATTTAGTATTCATCACAAATATTTTGAGATATGTACTTGTAAATGGGTTGTTACAGTCATTCAGGTAAAGTTATTCATGTGGTTTGTTGAACTGTAGCAATGAGTAGAATATGTAGCTCTAAATACAAAGGTATTTGTCCTTTAAGCAAAGGCAGGAGTTGACAGTAGATTTTAGTTGTGCATGCTTTACTTTTCCTAAGTGAATATTTTATTATCTAACCTAATTCTTATTTAAGAGAAAATAAAACTAGTTTTTATGTATATTTTTGGGGTGTTGTGTTTGTGGTTATTTTTGTTGTTGATAGGTACTTGGTATTTTTTTTAAAAGTTCTTTAGAAGGTCTGTGCATTGTTATTTTTTCAAGAGTAATTCTCTTTGAATACCAGTACAACTGAAGGGCTTTAAGTGATGGAATTTTTCAGAAGAGTTTCTGAAATCCCTTCAGACCTATTTCATTTTTTAGCAGTGAAACAAACCAAATCCCACAACATGATTTTTATCCCCAATCCAAAGATTAAACAATTAGTGTCATCTAAAATAATGGGAGACTGAAGAGTAGTTTGGGGTTTATTTGGCTTTGATACTGACTTTGTGTCATCCTCTGAGGGAAACTTTTTGAACTTCTGTTCTTTGGAAAATGCCTGTAGTTACATGGTCTCAATCTCTTTTTTCTTTTTAAAATTATGGCTTCTGGAGGCTTGTGACTACTAGCATTTCCCCATGCTTTTCCCCATGTCCCAACTTCTCATATAGCTTGCAAATACTGAGAAAAAAAAGTGTGTGTTTAGTCTTAGAACCTGGAAAACAAATTAAGACTCTTAGCACAGACTTAAGACTTGCCAGACTTCCCGTGATTCTTTTTAATACTCACTTGTGACTTGACAAGAGGCCAAATGCAGTGTTTAAAATTATGCTACAAAAATATGAACTAGTAATTTTTAAAAACCTCATTTATGTAATTAAGCTGTGAAGAATATCATCCAGGTGTTGGACTAATAAAGAAGACAATTTAGAATTATGACTGCTAATAACTGAAGATTAAATGTACTTTTTTCTTAAAGGAGAAAGCATTGTTCTTGAGCAGCAAAGCTTGCTCTTTGCTTTTTTTATCACTTTTTTCTTTCACAGTCTGTTTGAAGATGAAGGAATGAACATGGCACACTGAAATGCTTGTTCATTCTTTGTCAGCATAATGTGAATCAGCAGCTATTAACCATTGCAGGCATTCATCTGTAATGTAACTGTTTCCTTAAAAGGAGAGATAGCTGGCGGCAAGGACAGAGAGACAAAACTGCAGGAAAAAAGGCCTTGCTGTGTGTTTTGAATGAGCTGTGTCTTATCTAAACTGCCTTGTTTCAGCAGTAGTAAATGATAATGTCAATTGGAATGACTGACCTGCTAGAACTTACTCAATATGCTTATCAGCATAACAATAGTAGCACTAAGAGTTTGTTTTCTTCAGGCTATGTTTTTGATGGTATTTTATTGTATTTTTTCCAACTGTTGAGGAATTTGAAGTGTTCCAAGAATACAGACATGTTAGAGGCATGGTGCTACCTGAACAGACCATTGCTGTCTGCTAGGTGATAAATGAATCTTGCTAGTTTTATCATTTTGATGATCACATCTGAATTTACATCTGGGTTCTCAAGTTCAAACACCTTAGGGAGCAGGGACAGCCAAGGTGTGTCCTGCCTGGGCTCTGCAGCTGCCAAGGGGAGCTTTGCTTTCTGCTCTCTTACTTCAGAACTTCACCGCTGTACAAGTGTCACTTTACTGTGATTGCTAGAGAGGAGTGATATCCAGTGTGTTATTGCTGGATGATTGTTCATGAAGGAGAGATTAAGGAACAGGATTTTGTTTACATTTTAATAATTCAGGTAACCTTTAGCTGGATCATGTATAGGAATTATATGGTAGGTGCAGACTGGAAAAAAACCAAACACATGTAAACTGAGTTGATTTGAATGGTAGGGCTGCATTATTGATATCTGAGTCTAGGAATAAAAGGTTAGCACTTTATAGGAATATCTGAATTGGATTTATTCACTGATGGAAAACGAGGCTTTTGTTCTTTAAAAGAAAGCACTGAGCTCATAGGATGTAACTCTTGTAGCTTGAGCATTTTTGCTTGTTTTTTTGCTAGTTTATTGCCCCAGTTGCTCTTAGGTGTGTTACGATTGCTGGTAACAAGGTAGATTCCTGTATTTTATTTGGCAGTGAGTCTAAGAGACAATTGTTAGGTGTGGATCCTAGATTGGGTTAAATCTGGGTGCCTTTGGATGAATCCTCTCTTTTTCAATATTCAGCTGGTGATAAGGAAATTCCTGGTTACAGAGGCACAATGAGGTCCTGCTGGATAGGAGTAGCTGCTCTGCAAGGCTTACTGGAATGTCAGGTCCTCAGCTGTCCAGGAGGAGAGAGAGAGCGTCAAATGATTTCTGTATCAAAACCTTCTCCAGTCTACTCTGCTATTCAGTCTGGGTTTTTTTTTTCCTGAATTGGAAAAACTTGTAGTTTGGAGGGGAAAAAAGTACTTGGAAGTCAAACTTTGATATGTAGGGGGATGGATGCTGCCTCTGGATTTGGTGTTCCCATTGTATCTTGGTCACCACTGGACACTGGAATTTCATTTTCCAGGTCCTTAGATTTAGCATGAAGAATTAAGATTGTAAAGTGTAATCAGCTGTTTTTCCTGAAAGTCTAAGTCTTCAAAGTAGTAAAGGTATGACTGTCATTGATTTTCATGGGTTTCTGTGCTCTGATTTAGTATTTTTAATAACACTTGAAACATTAAGGCTCAGAATGTTTAAAAAGCATTTTCATAAACATGTACACAAAGGTGTGTGCTTTTGTCATCTTCAGTGACAACTTGATGCCTTTTAGCTTCCTTCAGCTCTTCCAGGACACTTGTTTGTCCACAGGATGTTGAGTGCACTCTTACATGTGGTGGTGCTGAGCTTGGGTGAAAGTTTGTCTACCTTGTGTGAGATTTTTGTGTGCATGAGAAATACCTCACACTATGATGAGTTATACTCTGCTACTATTTTCCTGCTCTTGTACTCTACCTGTGCTGGGTACATTCCTCAACAATGTTACTTGTTTTACTGCTATTTTTCTTCTGTAACTTAGCAGCAACAGTTCTTTATAGCTTTACCTGGTTTCAGCCATCATGATTCTCATCTTTGGAACACTTTCTTTTTTCTTTTATTTTTTTTTTAAACTATCAATGGGGAGACTTTATGGTTTTCCTGAGGATCTGCTCCAAGCGACTCTTTGAAGCAGAGATTGTGGTGCAAGGAAGTAAAGGATTTTATATCTACCTTTATTCTCCAGTCAGGTAGTAAAGAGCAATTATTGTTGCTGGTTGTAAGCAATCAGATGAGCAAACCTGCAGCCTAATTTTAGAGTACATTACACTCACTGTACCTCACTATTGCCTTCCTGTAATAATATAATGCATGACTTTGAATGCATGAGAAAAATGAACCTTGGATGAGATCATTATTTTACAATGAGTCCTGATAAGCATCTTGCTTTGGTCTCTATACTGTGCACTTAAACAAATGTATATTCCTTTTTTACATGTGGTTGCAGTACTGATTTTTATTAAGATAAGTATTTATATATTCTTTGGAAATAAATATATATATATATAGTCATTTGGATGTAGAGATGGCTAAATTTACTGAAGATATGGAAATTTTCACAGGTAACTGTTGGGCATAGTTTTCATGATTATATACTAATAGGCAGAAAAAAAATTGAGTTGCTTCTCTTTGATAAAGCAGAGTAAGGTTTTATAGCTAGTACTTAGGAGGAAATATTTTTGTCCTTATGCAAAGCATTATTTATCTCAAGATCACTGATAAAGAATGAAAACTTTGTAGTAGCAGGTTTGGTTTTGTTTTCAAAGTAGAGCTTGACGGACTGTGCTTCAAGTGTTTATGTAGCTTTTATACTAGCATGTGCATATGCTTATGTTCATGGGGTTTTTTAATTTTCAGTCTCACAAGTATGAGGTTATGAGGTGTGCAGGGTTTCAGGTGAGAGGAATTTGAGGAATGCTCACAGTGCTAGTTGTCTTCCATGAACTGAGGATTTGTAGTAAATGAGCTTTCATGTTGTTACTTCTTTAATCCTTCCTACCTGTGTTGTAAGAACTATTTTAAGTTTTGGAAGATCTTTTTGGACCCTCCATATTTTTGATGGTGATGTCCATTATAAATATCTTAAATAATATTCTTGCATGGTCTTTTTCCTTAGCATCTTTTGCATTCAGTCATATGGTTGTTGGCACCTCCTTTGTGAGCAGTGGTTTGACATACAGTCATCTGCTTGTGGAATACTTTTCCAAGTTATCTGTGCTTACTTTTAGTTTTTCTTGCTTGAAGGTTACTTTTAAAATACAAATAGCATTATAGGAGTTTTAGGCTGCTTTCCAAGGATATGATTTGTTATTGTTGTTTGTAGTATCAGTTTTCCTTTTTAATAGTTGGTTGCTGATGTTAATAATATTTCTGAGAGTGTAAAAAAGAGCCTAATAAATAATATTTTTAGGAAATTAAATTACGTAAAATGGACAGAAAAGCCTAGAAGGCCTTACCTTATGACAGTTGAAGCACAAACTTGTAAGTTTAATTGAATTGTTTTCTCTACTTCATACCTTTTCCCCTCCTTGTCCACGCTTTCAAAAATAAAACTAATTTTAAGAATTCTGAGTGCTCTATAAGAACAGTTATGGTAGAAGAGAAATTAAATGCAGAAGAGATGTACTTTTTCCTATGACAGTAAGGTTCTTGTTGTGGATGTGTGTACAATAAAGGTAGTTATAGAGAAGTTATTTTGTGCTCACACTGCTGTGGAAAATCTGGTTGGCTGTTGTGACAGATACTATCATAAGTGTGGTACTGTGCCCTTATTACACAGAAAACAGAATTCAGACATTCACAAGTTTGACCTCTGTTAGTTATTAAGTGTATCAGCTTTTTAGCTTTTTACAGTTGTTGCATTTTCTCTTTCCCATTTGATGCTTTTGTTTTCACCAGCATTTTCAGTTTTCTAGTGCTCTACCTTTGGATATCTTTTTATTTTGACAGTACCTAGATTTTACAAAAACTGAGGGCAATTTAGTGTTTGAGTGTAGTGTAGGGGTGGTGTTTGTTTTGGTTTTGTGGGGGTTTCTTAAAGGTTCTCTTAAAGTTTGAAATGCTTATTAAATGCTGCATTTTATATTATGGATACCTCAAAAAATTTGTCATCCTGTTTAACTAAAGAGGGGCCATAACTTGGCTGATAAAGTCCTCACAGTTACAAAGTACAACATTCTGTCAGACTAAAGTGTTATTTTATTCACTTCTCAAGAAACAGAAGGTAGTGTTTCAGTGTTGAAAGCTATTTTATTTTTTTTTTGGCAGCTGACACATTGGAAGCTCTCTCTCAGTGCTCCAAGTAGTCCACAAGCTGTTTTGAAAGGATGGTGTGTGCCTCACAGAGATAAGTGAGGAGGGTTAATTCTTCTCTGCATTCATTTGTCTTTAGCTATAAAAATAGAAATAAGCTAGTATTCCTTTTAGCCTTCTGTGCTATGGAAGTGTAATGAATTAAAGTGGATATTGGAATTGATTATTTTATCAGGAAAAACCCAAAAGCAGCATATATGATATGTTGGTTGTCTGTCTGAGGGTTCTTTCTTCAAAGAAAATAGAAAAAAAGTACACTTTAGGGCTTGTCTTTAACTGTAGTCTCCCTCATAAGGTTTGCCTAAGTGTTCACCCAGAATATGTCCTCATCTATAATACTTCCCTGCACTCCCCACCACTGTGGATTTAGTCTTCAGTTTTTCCATTTTGTCCTCTGTTCCATTTTCATGTTTTTTTACCTTGTAACAAATACACAGTCATACTTTATTAAACTCTGTGTGCTGTAAGATATGAGCAATATAATAAGTTAGGCTACAGAGCAATCCTGTTAGGAACATATCATTTATATTGCACTGGTTACTTCTCATAAGCTCTTATAAAAATAGAATTTCCTAAATAACAGTTCCATGAGGATTTAGTTTGTTCCCATGTAAATTGACTAGAAATTAAATATTTCCTAATTAATGAATCTGTAGTCTTGTTATTAGATATATGAAAACATTCAAACAGTTTCCTTCCAAAAATAGACCCTTTAGGATTAACAGTGCATGGTATATAGCACTTTTCTCTACCACCTCTTAGAGGGGAAAACTCAAGTTTGTGAAACATTTGGGATTTTCCCCTTAAAACTTTTGTTTTCACCATACATTTGTTCATTTTGTTGGTGAAGTTAAGCATACAGTGTTCCATAAGGGAGTGGGAAGGGCAGGTAATGCTGATGGTCTCTGCACTTTACTGGGGTCCAGACTAGTAGTGTGCTGCTATTGCCACTGAAAATGGGGATCTTTTTCTTCCCTTTTTCTGTTCATAAGTTCACTCAAATGCCTGTGTGCCATGAAAATAGCTTGAGCAGTGAGTAACCAGGAGCACAGCTGGCAGCATGGTTGCTTTTTCCACAGTGTGTTTAAATATGGCTATGCCCTCTACACTCCCTGTGTTGTGAAAGTTTCCCCACATCTGAAACCTGAGGATTTGCACTGGCTACAGTTTTATTATTGTTGGGAGCTGGCAGATGGTAACAACCTCTGTTGAGCAATAGAATGATGAGGTAGTCCCATGTCAGCTGAAGTGAATCTCCACATCTGCACTCAATTACAGGAACTCTGGGGTCAAGTGTAATCTGAATGCTTGGTTTGTTAAGCTGTAACGTGTCCTAGTAATGCCATATTATCTTTGTAGGATAGTTCCAAATCTGACTTAAGTGGTTTCTTGATCGAGCAAGGTTACTTCCTAATAATCTTTTTTCTTCCTTTTAATTGGAAGAAGGGCTCAATATTGAAAGTGAAATATGGTGTAAAGATCAGACTTGGAAATACTTTCAAACTTTGCACTCTCTAGCAGAGCGGCCTTCTCCCTAGCCCTTCTTTTTTTTTCTGCAAATTTAGGAATCTTGAGAACTGTTATATATGAGTTATATATTTCAAGGTTTTAAATATATAAAATCTTGAAACTATATTATTTAACTATAAATAATATTAAAAAATAAACTGTTATTTATTATCCACTGAATAGTGTTATTTGAGAACTTTGTCAGTAAAAAAAGGACAGTACTTCATTGTCAGGTGATCTGAATCATAATGATCCATTGAGAAATCAAACTTGTAACAAGTATGACAAATCAAATAGTCATGAACAGAAAAGGGGCAAATAAGAGTTTGCATTAAGGCAGGTAGAGAATTCAAACAAAACACCAACCTACTAGAGACAAAATCAGGGTATTTTACCAATGCCTGATTGGTTTATCAGACAAAATACTTTTGAAATAAGGCAGAACACATATATTTTAGCCAGCACTAGGTGAACCAGTAAATAGAAGTAGCTCACATAGTATTTTGGTGAATATTAGTTTAATGCATCTGTTTTATTTGTCTTTGCATTTTCATACTGTTGGAGTTAGAATATACCAATTACTAAGAGTGAAAGCTTAGAAAATTTCTAGGTGTTACAGTACATTTATGTTTCTGAATCACTTGGCAAGGAAGGAACTGTTCTTTATTGCTGAAGTCCATTTTATGGTCTGTGAGACTACAAAAGCAGTGTTAAGATATATGTATCAAGGTTTGGCTGCTTTAAATAGTCACAAGCCTGTGCTTATTTAAAGTACTGATTTGAGGAAGAATTAGACCAAGGCAGTGCACGTTTAACATCCCCCTGTTTCAGTACCGATAGGTTCCTGTTGGACATGACTTTCAGGGGTTCAGCTTCTTTCTTTGCTTCCCCAGGTCAGAAGCACAGAAGCATGCTTTCCACTGAGCCTCGCACTACCACCTGTGATACAGAATGTCTCTAAGTGAGAACAACAGTGTGGTGTTTGCCTATGAATCTTCAGTGCACAGCACCAACGTACTCCTCAGCCTTGATGATCAGCGAAAGCAAGATATCCTTTGTGATGTTACAATTTTAGTGGAAGATCAGCGATTTCGGGCTCACAAAGCTGTGCTTGCAGCTTGCAGCAGTTACTTCCTTTCAAGAATTGTGGGCCAGGTGGACGCTGATCTTATCATCACTTTACCGGAAGAGGTGAGTGTCACTCCCTTCTGCATCTTACCTGCCAATGCTTCTAATCTGCTTTGTTCTGTTCTCTTTTATGGTAGGAAGGCTGGGGTTTAACTGATGAGTTAGAGTAGGGGATTTAACAGCTGAAAGACAGCAGCCCACAATCTGAGATACCAGAAATATTTTTGAATTCAAGTGCTTCATCTGTATTATGTTGTAAAGACTAACTACTGTCATCTTGGTGTAAGGTCTGTTGTTTTTTAGACAGTGGCTTTATTCTTTGACTTTCATCCCAAATAAAAATTAAATAAATTACTACTGCAAGAGCTGCTTTTCGAGGTTAGTCACAGTAAGGGTCTTTCTAGGGTTTTTCCTTGTTTGAGCACAGCTAGCTAGAAATGTGTCAGAGAAAGTGAAAGGAGTGTCTGTCCTCTCCTGATCCTTGCACTTTTTGCAGTGTTTCCTTGGAGAAAATAGAAATAGAATAGAAATAAGGTACAGTTTTAAAATACCATTGTATTTTTATCTTTCAGTTTCATTTATGAATGCTACTTACTTGTAAAGCCACTTTAATGTTTTGTTAGCTACACTAAGTCTGAAGACATCTTGACAGCTTATGGATAAACTGTCTTTTACATTCTACTTCCCCACATTATAAAAGATGTATTAATGTAGTGGAGTAATCTCTAGATTCCACATGCTATTTTAAGAATTCTTTAGGTAGGTTGTAAGAGTTTGCAGACAGTAAAGAACTGGTCTCTGCAGATCTCATCAGCTTCCTTTCATTTGTTGTATTCTTTAAAAAGAATATACCAAACAACTACTAAAAAACAAAGTAAACAAACCCTCGACTGACTCTTAAATTGAATTCCATGAATAATACATTGTTTTGCTGGCAGAAGGATTCAGTGTAATTAATGCATTGATATAGTGCTTTATTTAGCATAAAATATTGTACATTTCAGTAAAGGTGGGGAGCAGTGTGTGGACTTGGTAATTTGAGTATTAATAGTGGACATACTGCTTTATTCTTCATTTGCAGAGAAAAGGCTAAAGGAAGTGTCATGTAGTTAGTAATCTCTATTGTATCTGCTTTTGGCTTTCCACTTGATTCCTTAGACATTTTTTCATGTGTAGAAGATCTTGTACAGTTTCTAATGATACAGTTTTTGTTAATCTCTGGATTCCCTGATGGGCAACTGTTGTGAAGACATAAATGTTCAGTTAAAGTCACTTGCTCTAAAGGGGCAACTGAGAATTATGTTTGGTATACAGTTTTTGAGTGCATTTCGTCCAATCAATGGGAGGAAGAAAAGAATTGGTGGCTGTAGTAATAAATAATCATATGTGGTTAGACTCCATTTTTGCATCAATGGTGCATAACACTAAGTGATTAACAGTAATTGTTCTTCAAAAACTACAATTAAATACTAGAAGCATACTCTGGTAATTAGAGTAATTAATATACAACTTGCTTTGAAATGTATCTTTGTGAGGTTGGAATCTAGTTACTGGTTTTCAGCATAGGACAATATTTTTCACTTTTAATACTATGTTGCCAGACCATTTTATTAGGAGATTGATCACAGTGAAGAAAACTGTTACAAAATATGCATGATAGAATTGTATCAGAAGAATTGTTTCAGAATGAGTTTGACAGGTTTTCACAGTAGAACAAGTCTGCTTTTTTTTTTATCCTGTCCCATGTCCTGCTGGCAGGACAGGTAAATTTGTGTATTTCCCTGCTTAAACCCAAATTGACCATAATACTATTTTTTTTTTCATTTGTTTTTGCAATAGGTAACACTTAAAGGATTTAGTCCTTTGCTTCAGTTTGCATATACAGCAAAACTTGTTTTAAATAAAGACAATGTGTCTGAAGTTTGCAAATGTGCAGAATTTTTGGGTGTACGCAACATTGAAGAGTCCTGCTTTCAGTTTCTCAAATTCAGATTTTTGGACTTTAAATTGGATCAGCAGGAATGTCCTAGGAAGAAATGTTGCACACAGCGTTGTCAGAAAGCAAACCCTAAAACTGACAGTGTAGATGATGGAGCCCTAGAAATAAATGATGAAGTAGAAGCACTTCTAGAAAAGGAATATAGTCAAACTCCTGACACAAAGCTCTGTAAAGATGAAGAAAATGCTAAATCATCGCCTGTTCTCCAAGATAATGCCAATCAAAACTGTGATCCTGTGCATTTAGAAAGGGGTAGTGCTTCCAGCTTATCTTCCCAATGCCCAAAGTATAGAAAATTCCAGAAAGCTTTTGGAAATGACAAAGTTCATACTTCAGAGTTTAATTCCAGTATTAAAGACATTCAGGTACCACCATTTGCAACTTCTCTTGAGAAGGAAATACCTGATAATGATGGCATACAAAAAGCTCAGGAGTGTGTGCCTATGCAGCTGATCTCAAACTGTGAAGAGACTCAGGTAGAAATGGAAGAAGGGGAAGAAGGCATTCAGAAAAAAGAAGAGTCAAAGAGAGATTCTGTAACTCGGAATGTGTCATGTCCTGTGGAGAAAATGGATCTTGTTGCTTTCCCCCAAAACTCTGCTGCACCTCATGGACTCAATTCTGTGTCTATTTTACATAGTTGTGAGCAATATGGTGACTTGAATTTCAGTAGTATGCAAAACAACACAGTCTTAGCTGAAAAAACTGTGTCAAGTACTGGAGCTGGAAATGACAAAACTGAAAGTCAAGGTAACCCATCTTCAAAGGTGGATTTGTGCATTAGGGAAGCCACTAACATCACCTCAGCTGGAGATCGAAGCAGTGTGGAGAGAGAGATAGCAGAACAGCTAGCACAGGGCTTCTGGAGTGATATTCACAGCACAGATGCCTGTCAAATACATTTACCACCTGCAGTTTCTAAAGAGTACTTGGAGCCAGTGTATTCGGGGAAAAAATCAGAGTGTCCATGGCTAGGGATCAGGATCAGTGAAAGCCCTGAACCTTGCTCTCAGCGAACTTTTACAACACTGAATTCTGTCAACTGCCCCTTTATAAGCAACCTTAGCACTGAAGGATGTTCCAACACCTCTGAAATAAACAGTGGAGATTATGTTCAGGAGCAGCAACAGTGTCCCTATAACTATGTGATAAGTTTGGGAGAGGATTCGGAGACTGACACTGAGGGAGACAGTGAATCCTGTTCTGCAAGAGAGCAAGAATGTGAGGTAAGAACATCCTGATCTATCCTTTGCTTCCCAGTCTCTTAAGGCTATATTAAAAAATCTAATTCTGAGTCTTTCGTGTTTTGTTGTTTTGGGGTATTCTTTCTGTGGCTGCTTTTAAAAAGTCTGGAACTGAAACGCTAAATAACTGCTCAGAAGTTTATATGGAAGGTCACTGTTAATTCAGAGAGACTGAACTAAAGTATGAAAGTATTTTTGGTCAGATACTGAAGTGTTAGATGTTTGCATATTAGATCTTTTAAGGTTTTTTTCTGGAACAACTGTCAAAAATGGTTTTGAGTCTTAAATTAAGGCATGAAGGTTTGTTCTTAGATATTTTTTTTCTTTTATCTGCTTCAGTTAGGTTTAAGAAAACTCTAAACTTCTTGGAACCTTTTTTTTATTAGAAACTTATTGGTTTTCTTGTTTTCATTCTGAGCTGTGGCATGAAGGTGGGAGAGAAATGATATTTCAGATATAATGTGAAGTGAAAATTAAGTTTTTAAGCTGGTTTCTGTGTATTTAAGACTGTTTAATAATATCACCTTCTCCAACAGTAAGGTTATTTTTGTTTCTCCAACTGCAGTTGGCACTTCCTTTCTTTGTTACTGCTTTAGTAGTGGTTTAGGCAGATAGAGGAGTGGTCTAGTCCTAAAAGATTTTGTGATATACCTGAAACAATTTCCATCTCAGTTCTTAGAATCATAGAATTGCAGTGTAAATCTGCAGGATGGATCATTCAATGTTAAAAAAATTCAGTTGTTCTTAAAGCACTAGGGTTTTTATCTTTTTAAGACACAGGCCCTTACTGAGACTGAACATAAGTGGAACTTGCCATCAATACAAAAAGCTGGAATGTCAACCAAAAGGCCAGAAATGGTTGAATACATTCTGCACCTTTATGTGGCAGAGAAGATAGCATCATTGCTGAGGACAGTACTCTGGGGTTTTTTATTACTTTTTTCCTGATTGTCACCAGTAGTAGCCAATCAGATAAAAGGTTTCTCTGTATTCTTTTTAAACTAAATTCAGATCTTTGACCACTGCAAGGTAACATATCCTGCTACTTACTACACTCAAATGTAAGGCTTAAAATAAAGTGTCTTTTGTTGGATACTCAAAAAACATGGTGATTATTTTATAAAGGTAAATATGTTTTTCATTATTAATCAATACTCTGTGATCTCAAATGCTTTTGTTGCTCAGGTATACAACAGTAGCAAGAGCCTGGTCCTCTCTCTTCTCCAACACTGAGAAATAAAAGACAAATATTGTAACTTTGGTATTTTAAAGAAATGCCTGTTTCAGATGAACTTTTCCTGCCAAAAAAAAGCCTTAGATATAATAAAAATGTATTCAGGATGCAGTCTTAATAGCAGCTTTGGGAAAACTTTAGACTGTATTAGTAGTGACTGTTAACACTTGTTTTGTACCTCACCAAATTGTAACTCATCTTCTTAGAGTGTATCACCTCCATACTTGGTATATTTTTGATACAAAAGTAGCTTTCATCCTGCTCTAAATATGCTTGTAATGATCTGGTGCAAATGTCCAAATACTCTATTGCACCCATGCTTGAACTCCTGTAGTTGGATCCCCTGGATTTTATCCCATCATCTGATGGTTATGTTAGTTTGTCTCTGAGATGGGTTGTGTGGTAAAGAATGCTTAAAATGGAAACTTGACAAGTTGGTGTTTGTGTGTATCAGTTCCACCTTGGATTTACAATTATATTTCACATTCTAGGTAAAACTGCCCTTTAATGCACAAAGGATTATCTCACTTTCCAGAAATGACTTCCAGTCATTTCTGAAAATGCATAAATTAACTCCTGAACAATTGGACTGTATTCATGATATCCGAAGACGAAGTAAAAATAGAATTGCAGCACAGCGGTGTCGCAAGAGGAAACTTGACTGCATACAAAATCTTGAATCTGAAATTGAAAAACTGGTATGTATAAATATTCATTGCTGTTATGTCTTTCTCTAAACATCTTGACTTGCTATCTGGCAGTAGCTTAAGAATGAGGTGGTTTACTACTTTTTCCACTCAAGCTTAAAAAACTTTTATCAGTCTTGTATAACTTCTTGATAGCAGTTCTAGATTTTTCTGAGCCTTGCTCTAAACTACACATATCTTTCCTTCTGTGGACTTGTTTCTATTCAAATAAAACATGCATCACAGCATAATTTTTGGTGACTCAAACTCGTGAGCTTTGACTTGAATTGTACAGAATGATTCCCACTGTTGTTCTACACTGGTTTTTTGCCTCTTCCCCTTTCTTGCTTTGAGATTTTATTCTTCAGCTCATGGTACTGCTCATGACGAAGTTTGCAGTTATGCAATTGTTAGTTGTGTAAGTTCTTGGGACATAGCAGCACAAGCTGGTGAACTGTTTCCTGAGTCTTGAATGCTAAAACAGAGACCCTTTCAGAAAGACGGAAGATACAGAAGAACTTGGGAAGTTGCTTGCCTTTTTAGCAGTTGTATCAAGATTTTAGCTGAGGAATTGATGCATCCAGATTTCTCTGCAGCCATCTGTTAATATTTCCTCTTCCTTAAGAAAGCAATAAAAAGACAAATATGTAATTTAAAAGAAATGTAGGTAATCTGAGGTTAGGATTATGCAAAAATAGCAATGGCAAGAAGATAATTGAGTGGCTTTTCAGAAAAACAAGTCTTTGACTCTCTCATCTCAGCTTCATAGTCAGTCATACCATGTGCACAAAATAGTTCAGTTGTTTAGGACTACTGTACTATTCTTGTTTGTGGAGCATTTTAGGCTTGGTGTACCTGAATTTCGTATCTGCATCAGCTGAAACATAGCAGTCGTGTTGCATTTTTTTGACTTCAAAGTGAAAAGGAAAATAAAATTGGAACCAAGTGAAATGGACTGGAAACTTATTTTCCTATGATCATCATCTTTCTCTGCATCTACTCCTATTTCTGCAATGAGGAGATAGTTTTTGAAGGAGGGATTGCAATGCCATAGAGCTCGGATGAGCTGACAGAGCAGGTTGTGCTCAATGAGGAAGGTGCTCTGTGAGGGAGGCTAATCAGGTGACTCTATTAATAACATCCTTACCAAAGAGAGAAGTTGCATTTCTGACATTTCAGAACTTTTTGCCTGGTTTTGTCATCATGTTGTCATTTCTGTTATGTAAGTCTGTCAATATTGTGCAATGCTTGGGCAGGGAATTAAAGGCTGATCTGCAAGATTAGACATGTGCTTGTTTAAGAGACTAATAATTATAACATAGTATCCTTCTTTCTGTGGACCTGTGCTGGAACAAACTGAATGTCTGCAGTTTGGCAGGTAACACTGTGCAAGGCCTAGATGATAAGTGTTGAATCTTGAGAACTGTGAGGTCTCAGTTATATGAATCATCCTCTAAGCAGAAACATGTTCCAGTTGCATTTTCTTTTTTTCAACTGTGCTGATAAATTTCTTCAGAAATTCCTGAAAAGACCCTGTTTGGAGCTGTTGACCATGCCTGATAGTCACAGATCATCAAATTTGTAAATGTTGTACCAAATACAAAAACATTAAGATCTGTCTAGGCATGATTTCCAAGTGGGTGGAAGAAAAGAGATGTCTTGGAACAGCTATATATGGTATATCCAGGTATCACATGATACACGTGCAAGGTACTTCATGCATGATGGATCCTGCCTTGTTCCTGTTCTGAGTCAGTTGTTTCTCAGACTGTTTAGACTTTGATCTTCTCATGGTATCATCTGTAACGTGGCTTTGAGAGGGAATAGAATGGTGTTGCTATAGTTTTACAGCTCTTGGCAAGTAGATAATACTGTGTATTACCAGTTAGGAAATACTTTTTGGTGGAATTCCTCATCCTGGTTTCCAGTATGTGCAGCATGTTGTCTTGTATTAGTTTCTATTTGGTGCTGTGTCAGTTTTTTTCTCTCTCAGAAGATACTTGTGGTGTGTTTCTTGGAAGAGTCCTATATTTGGAACAGAGTGACCCCTGCCTGACTAGAGGCTGGAGACTGACAGCTGGCAAGTAGCTTTGCTGACAGGCACCTTGGGACCTGGGCAGACAGTAGGCTGAGCATGGATCAGCAGCATGTCCAGACTGGAGAAAAAAGGCCATCTGTGTCCTGGGCTGTGTTGACAGGAACACAGCTGCTTGTTGGAGGGCAGTGTTTGTTACCTGTCTTGGCATGAGTAACACTGAATCTTTTGCTGGGTTTTCACCCCTCCCAGTTCCAGGAGTACATTGATAGACAGGAGGAAGGTTGGGTGAAGGGCACTGGGATGTCCAGGCCTGAACTACTTCTGTGGTGACAGGCAGAAGAAATGGGGCTTCTACCTGGAGAAGGGATAGGGAGACATAATGGTTACCTGCCTTCATCTCTGGGGTAGTCCTTGAAGTTATACAGTCCTTGGTAGTGGAAGATCTTCAGATTCCTGGGAGGAGTACTTGACACCAAGAGAACAAGAGACATGGTCTTAAATTACATGGGGGGATTTTATCTAAATATAAGGAAAGATTTTCTTCCAGTGGGGACAGGCAGGCAGTGGAGCAGTTCACCCTGAAAGGCTGTGCATGCCCTATCTTTGAGGGTTTTGTGGCATGACTGAGCAAAACCCTGAGCAGCCTGATCTCACCTGATCTCTGACTTTGTTCTGAGCACCAGGTCAGACTACAGACCTGCTGAGGTACCTCCCTTCCCAAGTGATTCTGTAAAATTTGAAATCTTAAGTTCTACTTATATTGAAGAAAAATACTTAGTGCTGAATGTGTTGTCTGGGAGAGTTACCTTTGATCATGTCTCATGTTCTTCTGTACTGATAGTCTTTTTTTTACCTCTCCATATAGCCTTTGATTATTGACCTTTCAGGTGAATCTTGTTGATCACTAATGTTCTGTATTTGAGAATACACAAGGACTACTTAAGCAGATGTTGACACGTTAGAAACATGTCTCTTTCAGAGACCATGTGTATATTCACATTCCTTGTGCTTTCTCCTGTACAATGGGATGACCCTGCCTGAGCAGGGAGGTTGGACTGGATGACCCACTGTGGTCCCTTCCAACCTGACCCATCCTTTGATTTTCACTTCAAGACTTTTAAAATGAGGGTACTTGCAAGGGGGAGCAGAGTAGAGGACAGCTGGTCTCAAGAAGCACAACTTTGCTGGAGATCCATGTCCTGGGGAGCATCAGGCACAGCATCCCCAGCCAGGCAAGAGTGGGTATTGTCCCACTCTGCTCTGCACTGGGGCAACCTCACCTTGAGCATTGTGTGCAGTTTTGGGCACCATGGTTTAAAAAATGGCGTTAAGCTGTCAGAGAGCATCCAAAGAAAGGTCATAAGGATGGTGTCTGAAGGGAGGAAATCCTATGAGATGTGACTGTGGGCATTTAGTCTGTTCAGCCTGGAGAAAAGGAGAATGAGGGGGACCTCATTGAGAATCTTCAACATCCTCAGGAGGGGCAGGTGCCAATCTGTGACCAGTAATGGGACTCAAGGAAACAGCATTAAGCTGAGTCATGGGAGGTTTAGGTTGGATATTATGAAGAGCCTGTTCCCCCCAGAGGGTGGTTGGACACTGGAGCAGACTCCCCAGGGCAGTGATCATAGCGCCAAGCCTGACAGAGCTCAAGAAGCATTTGGACAAAGTTCTCAGGCATAAGGTGCGACTCTTGAGGTATCCAGTGCAGGCCCAGGAGTTGGACTCGGTGACCCTGATGGGTCCTTTCCAGTGTGGCATATTTTATGATTAACAGCTGCTCCCAGTATGCTGACAAGTAGAAATTTATTTGCAAAGTCATCTTTGTACTAATTTTAGACAAAAAGAACTGGGAGCAACTCTTCTTCTTGCCCAATGCTGCCTAAACTTAATCAGTTCTTTCCAAAAGAAGTTGTAGAGGTTCTTTTTCTCTGCAAAAGGGGATGTGAGGAGGAGTGAAAATAATAAAACTTTGCAGGAGTGAGTTGCCATAACAATAGTTGAAACAATCATAGTCCCTATGATTAAAACTTGAAAACTGTTTAAAGCTTTGTGTGTCTTTGAAACTGTACCTTCTTTTAATTATTTAATTACAGGATTTAAAATGTATGTGTTGAGATATATTTGGATTTGGGTTCTTTGTCCTTTTCATTCAACTTCTTCATGATGATCTCGCTTTTGCTCCCTGTCCTTCTTTACCATTTCCTTATTTTTCTTTATGCAAAAGGTTGCTTGTTTCCATGATTTGATTTCTCAGTTAACAGTGTCTTTTCATCTTTAGCCAGTTCTATCAGAAGCCTCAGAAAAATTCACAACATTGAAGCAAAAAAAAAGCTTGATTTAATACAGGCTATTTTTTTCTACTTGATATTTATTAGTGAGTTGCTATGCTGTTTGTTGCCATGTGCTTGGACAGTCCTACTACATTATCTCTAGATTGTCAGCTCTTCAGCACATCCCCTTTCTTTACCTTTCTTAAAATTTTCTATCTAATTTAGGAACTGTACCTAACTCCACTGTTCGTCCTATAGTGGATTTGGCACTTCTTGTGAATGGAAGTTACTTTCACCTAGTGGAAAAGACTCAAAATGTGATGTTCAATTTTCAATATTTCAATTTTAAAATACAGAGCTCTGTGAAGACTGCTTAATGTTTTTTTTGACTCATTGGTAAAGGTTTGTGTTACCCTGTAGAACTAGTGTTTCAGGAATATTTACAGTAAATGCAACTATGTTTGATTTGTTCAGTAACTAGGAATTACTCCTTTGTCAGCCAGCATTAGTTTGGAAAAGGCTGCATATCTGAAAAAATGCATCAAATAGCTTAGTTGATGATGCTTTCAGAAAGGTTAGGATTGGCCTTTTGATATGTGTTTGATTGTGTTGCTGCTTACTTTCTTGATGCCAAATTATTTCTATTTCAGCGGATCAGAGTATTTAAAGTCTTGTTTTAGCTATGATAGGAGCTTAAACCATATTTTTTATGTTAAAATGTAGACTAAAACATGGTTTTTCTTTTTGCAGCAAACAGAGAAGGAGAATTTGCTGAAGGAAAGAAACCACATTTTATCAACTCTGGGTGAGACAAAGCAGAATCTGACTGGACTTTGCCAGCAGGTGTGTAAGGAAGCAGCCTTGAGTCAAGAGCAAATACAAATACTTGCAAAATATTCTTCTTCAGATTGTCCACTCTCATTTTTGTTCCCAAAAAGAGAACAAGCGGCTCCATCTGATAGCGAGCTTGTGGTACCAGCATCTGTAGAATCAGCAAATAGTCTTTCAGGTGTCACACCTACAGCTGAGCAGAGTTCCTGTTACCAGTGTGTCAAAAGCGTGTGTGAGGCCACGTACGATCAAGCACAGGAACTGCATCCAGTTTCTGCTAGAACATTGGAGCCAGCATCGCTCGCAGAGCCGTGTGGACAGAGCAGTGGCATCACAGACTTCTGCCAGCAAATGACTGACAAATGCACTACAGATGAGTGAATCTCTGCTTCCCACTGCCAGCCTCCCAGCATTGCCACTAGAAGTGGGATTGAGCATTATTAGAAAGTAACTTACTAAATGAGAGAAAAGATTAATCTTTTGAAACTACATTGACAATTACATGGTCACCATTATTACTTAGCAAGCTTTGGGTTTGCTCTGTGTAGTTCCAGAACATAATTTGTATGTGTCAGCCTTGGAGATTTTTCTGTGTGGTGATGCCAAGGAGAGTTCAGGAAAGCTGTTGGAAAGTATAAATTCCATGCACAGGTGCTTATTTATGAGGAAGTTTTGTTCATGTATAGAGCAGCCCACTCTGATTTATGCCACAGTACTTAATGCTACTCTGCATTTTAAGGAAAGCCTCCTGACAGCTGTTAATGCACAATGACTTCTATACCTAGAATTCTAAGACTTTTTTTTCCCTGGTAGACAAACCTTAAGAAGCATATATAGCTCTGTAAATGTTCATTTTGTAGATGAGCTAAGTAACATGACAGAGTGAGGAGATTCTGGCAAGTGCACTCTGGAATAGCTCCTTGCTTCCTGCTGTTCCCTTCCCTGTCCCAGAGAATTAACTTTTTACTGAATTAAAGTAGTAGGCTACTACTCGTAGTAGTAGAATTAATTAGTAGTAGGCTTTTATTGAATAAGTGCTTTTGTCTTGTCTCTCCAGTACAGAATTAACTGGAGCAGCAGAGGTGCTGCCACATACTGCTCTCTTCTCTAAATTTAGTGGGAGGAATAACAATGTACTTGGGATGGCAGACATCTGAAACTGGTGCAGTTCTCGGATGAGTGTGCATTGGATCCTGTGGCATCTGAATCCCATAGGCTTATTAAAACTCACTGCTGTATTGTGACATCCTGTCCTAGCACCTTCAAACTTGCTGCTTGTGGCAAGTTGGAATCAAAGTATTGTGAAAGTCAAAGGACAGAGTTCTTTTTTTCTTTTTTTCTTTTTTTTAAGGTATCCAGGCGCCACATGTTTTTCTTTCAGTGCCTAACTGCCTAAAGTAAGTTACAAATATTTGTTCTCTGATCACTGGGACCAGTAAAGTTCTATTTCAGAATCAGTCTTCAGGATACTTTATGGCTAAACCTATAGTATATTTTCAATGGCTTGTGCTATTAGCATAGATATATAAAAAGTTTATTGAAGAAATGAGCTGGAGATATTTCCTTCATTACTTTGTGAAGGAGAAATTCAGCTACTGAAAAGAATCCCCATTTTCTAGATTTTTACATAACAGTGGATGCATATTGTATACCAATGATGCTTTGTTATTTAGATTTTATTCTCACACCAGAACTAAGTATTGAACCTCACCACAGAAAACTTTGGGTTTACTGGTTTACAAAACATGAAGAATCTTGTACAAGCCAGTGGAATTCTTCATTTCCTACCTCAGAATGTGTATTAGCTTTTGTTTGTGCATTTAATGTCTGTGTGCATGTACAGTAGGCAGCAATTAAGCAAAGGCCCTTGTAAATATTGCTTTTCAGTTTTATCTTGCAGCGAGACAAAACTTGTTCTTGGCAAGGCTCTTTTTTTTTCCTCTCCCCACCATAGGTAACATAGCATTAATAAATACAGTAAGCCACTTATTTAAAATAAAATTTTAAAAATTTACAGATTTCAACAGGACTTCTCATAACCAGCACGTAACACAAATGACTACACTACCTCACCTATGGGATTGAAAGTTGATTCAAATCTCTAGTGAATCCTTGGATTTTCATCATAGATCATTGCTTTTTTAAGGGAAAAAATATGCTAATGGAGCATAGCTTGTATAAATCACAGTGCTTGCAGTAATTCAGAAATAAATACTACATGGCAGGCATCATGATAATTGAATTGAAATTCTTTTAAATTACTATAATTGAGATATGCTGATCCTGTATATGTATTACTTTATGAAGCTCTCTGGGATTTTTCTCCAGTTTCTGTAGATTCCTGATTAGTTTAATCCTGTCTCCCTCCCAGGCTGCCACCCTGGAAAGTATTTTTCTCTTATGCCTCCATTTTATTTAAAAAGCAAACCAACAAGAAACAATCAAAAACAAAATTCAAAGCCCAAACCTCTACTGTTCATAACTACTATCACTTTTAAAGCTGGTGATATTCTGAAATGACGTGGACAATGGCATTAAAGCATTGTCCTAATAGTGCACATAGCTGGAAATAGAATTCCTTGGGATAAACCGTTGTTGTAATAAGGTGGAGCATCTTTGTAGGAAATGGCTGTCTGGAAGCTTATCCAGTAGCCCAAAGCCCTGACACACTTGGCTGCAGATGTTGGAAAACACGGTCAGTGATGACCAAGTGTGAGGCTGGAATTTCACTAAAGGGTTGTGCTCCACTGCTGCAGTCTGGGTATCAGCCACAGCCTGAATTCCATATAGCTGATGGTGGAGGGATTCCAGGGCGGCAATCATGGCAGTCATTGACCTGTGATAAAAGTAACATCACATTTTTAAACCTGATATGAACTTGATGGAGTTTGAGAGTAGGTTTTTGCCTGACCAGCTGCATCTAAATATTTTTTTAAATATTTATTTAATACCATAGACCTACAAGTTGCATGTTGACTTCTATAGGCCTATATCATCAACTTGCAAATGTTACGAATGAATGACAATTTTATGATACAGAATTCTCAGGAAAATGTTTTTGGAGTTTGGTTTTATTTTTTTTTTTTCTTCCAGTAAAGAAAGACTCGATTTTGAAATTGTAAAATACTTTGTTAAAGCATGTTTTAAAGTACTTTGGACAGACTATCTTAAAGCCATAAGGGTATGATGGCATACAGATTGTAAAATAAAGATAATTACAACAGTTGATTTTGTATTTTTCATAATTCAGTATTTTCTAAGTCTACAATAAAAACCACTATCCTTTCTACAAAGGCTTTTCTATTTTGTATAAATTTTCTGCTGTGCAAGTGTCTACTGGTGCATTATTCATTCATAAAGCACTGCTCAAACTGTTCTGAAAATGGCAGCAAAGTATTCTCTGTATAGTTTATAAGTTTCATCGGCCCAAACCACTAGCTTAGGTTTCTTCAGTCAAAGCTGAAATCTAATAATCTGGAGAGGTAATTGTACCAAAGTTGGGTATCTACGAAACTGCTCACAATACTTCATCAGTAGTGTGTATTTTGTTCTATTGGTTTTCTCTTTTAGTTATATATTCTTAAATACATGAATATTCTTCTCAACCTACTGAAGATTAGATTTGCCATGTGGAAGACCTGCTGTTTCATATGAATAGCAGAGCCAAGATAGGCAGAATTTAAAATAAAAACCCTAGGAATGGTTAACAAGTAATGACTGAGAATGATATTGCAATGCAGGTAAGTTGAGTATATCTTGTGAACTTGAGAAATAACATTTAAGGTTTTCTTGATATATGATAATAGTCTAGTAAGAATTCAGTATGATACTTCAACAAGTTTTCTTAATTTTTTACAATCTATTATTTCATATTTACTGTGAAAGAAGAGGAGTTGGATGGGGAAGGGTTGGGAAGAAACAAGACTCAGTAATCAAAACTGCACCTCAGAATGTGTATATATTCAACTTCATTCACTTGTTGGAGGCCCTAAGTCTCAAGCTTTCAGGTGAACTGGCATGATTTTGTTTAAAAGTATTTGGTAATGAGCGAAACTCAAAAGTTGTAATTCCTATTGCAGTTCTATTTCTCAGCCCAGTGGCGATGAATCAGATGATACATTTCATGTCAGCCTGGCAATGTTTGGGACTTTTTCAGGCAATGATCTAGGAAATAAGAAAGATTTTCAGTGAACAGCCTCTGTTGGTTCTGAGTTTTCATTCCTGTTAGTTTGACTTGTTAAAAATACACTTGATTTGCTTTAATACAGGACCCACTAAAGTCCTTCAGATGGAGACTCAACAGGGCACTTACACAGGTCTGTCAGATACTTTTAGGTGGCAGTGAAAAATGGTGCATTAAATCAGCATGTGAAGGTAATTTAAATGCAGATGCTATAACACTGTTGGTTGGTATAGTTACATAATTGCTCGTTGTAATTACAGCTACCTATGTTTACAACATTTACTTGAATGGAGTGATCAGCTAGCAACTGTGTAAAAATCATTATTCTTAAAACATTGACAGTTTCTGTGCTTTCATGGCCTTTCTTTTTTCCTCCCACTACAAGAATTATAGTAAACCTTTTACATGCAAATCAAAATAGTGGGTGAAGGACTGAATGAAATTCTGTGCTTTGTGTTATACAGACTACCTGGATTTGGCTTGGTCCTCTCAGTTATAAAATCCACTGCTTCAGCTTTGTGGTGGACTTCAAACACTTGAAATTCTTACACAGAAATCTGGACTCTTGGCTGGTTGGAAATCTCAGGCTGATGGGCAACAACAGAGCTGTGTGTGGGGACATTCTTTTGCAGGCTTTGTCCTTTAGGTGTTTCTCTTCTGTTACATGCCAGGCTGACATGAACTGTGTAGTGTAGCCAGACCTGCGAGTGCAGAGCAACAGACTTTTAAATAAACCAAGTATTGAGGCTTGTATGCCCTCAGAGTTGCCATCAGAGGGCATGAGCCTGTTCAGCCCTCACCATCCATCTTTCGTAGTGCATTAAGGACAGAACTGGGAGCTGTCTCTGCCCTAAAAGGCGGTGTCTGTGCTGACCTCAGAAAGTAAAATTGTGTGTGTGTGCGTGACTCCCTTTGTGAACCCTGGACATATTCATGTAGTACTATGCAGCTCTGAGTTTCCAGGTTTATAGAAGGCAAATTAATCTCTTGCATTAAACTTTCTTATGTGTGTTGTCATTGGAAGTGAGGGAGAAAATACCGTGATGGGTGGTGGGCTCCTGAAAGAGGACGGCGGTGCCTTTCCTTGGGAAGGAAGGCACCTCGACACAGTATTGGTATGCAGATGTTGGGTGCCCAAGGGAGGTTAAGGCCAGCAACACCTTCCTCTCCTGATTGTGTCTGTGGGAGCAATCCCCACTGTTACTCAGTTTTGGGGGTGGAATCCGAGTTTCAGAGGTCAACTGACAAAGGATTACATTGCCTGTCCTTGGGAAGGAAAGCACCCAGCTCCAGTGCTGGTAGTGCACGTTTGTAGGGGACCCATGGAAATTCTTGGCCAAGAACAACTTTCTCTCTTGGCACTTTTTTTGTGGGAGCCATCCCCAGACATATTTTGGAGGTGGTGTCAAGACTCTGGAGTGGGTTCCTGAAAGGAGATTAAATTACCTTTCCTTGGGAAGGAAAGTACCTAGCCCCAGTATTGGTGGTGCAGATAATAAGATGCCCAGGGGAGTTAACAGCCAGGAATACTTCATTTTCTTGGAAACCTTTGTGTGGGAGCAATCCCTGGACAGGGATTCAATTCTGGAGCTCAGCTTCACATTTCAGTGTTGGGCTCGTGAAAGGATGACAGCATCTTTCCTTGGGAAGGAATGTATTGCCAGTGTTGGTGATTCAGATGAAAGTCTGCCCAGAGGTGGTAACAGCCAGCAACAACTTTCTGTCCTGGATGCTTTTGTGTGAGATCAGTCCCTCAATGTATTCAGGACCGAATTAATTCACAATGTGTTGGAGCCTGGCTCCAATTTTCAGAGCAGGTCTTGTGAAAAAGAATGGCAATACCTATCCATAGAAAGGACAGAACCTGATCCCACTGGAGGTGTTGGAAGTGGGAGGTGCCCAGGGAGTATAACAGCCAACAATAGGGTTCTTTTCTAGCACTTTTCCTATGGGAGCAATCCCCGGTTGCATTCAGTTTTGGAGCTGGTATCCAAAGTTAGGAGAGGGGCTTTCTGAACAAGTATGGCAGTAGCTCTCCTTGGGAAGGAAGTACCAGTACATACTCTCAGTGTTGGCAATGCAGATGATAGCTGTTCATGGCATATAAAGGCTAGCAAGGGGTTTCTGTCCTGGCACATTTTGTGTGAGAGTAATTCAGAATGTATTCCATAATTCTGCAGGTAGTATGCAGAATTGGTAAGCGGCTCCTGAAGGAGGAAGCACCTTTCCTGAGGAAGGAAGGCATGTATGGACAGTTTGGGTGCTCCGGATGATCATCTGCCTGATGGAGGTAAAGGCCAACATCAGCTTTCTGTCCTGGAACCTTCTGTGTGGGAGCAATCCTTGAAGGTAATCAGTTTTGGAGCCCAACTCGAATTTTCAGTTAGTTTTATGAGAGGATGACAGCATTTCCCCTAGGAAAAGAAAATAACTCCTGTGTTGGTGCTGCAAAGACAAATCAGAGGAGTAAAGGCCAGCAAGAGCATTTTCTCCTGGAACCTTATGTGTGGGAGAAAATCTTAAACATATTTAATTTTGGAGCTCAGCTGCAAGTTCCAGAGGTGGGATTCTGAAATAGGAAGTCACTACTTTTCTTTGGGAAGAAATGCACAATAGTCTGAGTGTTGGTGGGAATTTGTCTTTGTCCTGGAAGATCAAGGAGAGCAAACCAGATACATCAAAATAAATTATTTACTCTCATAGTCTTCAGATGACAACATCCCCTATTTGGTTACCACCTCCAAAAAAGAATCAGTCTGGGCTTTGAGCCCAAACAAAAGGTGCCAGGACAGAAAGCTTGTGCTGGCATTTACCTCTCCTGGGCAGCCTTTCATCTGCACCACCCCTGTGGGGACCAAGTGCTTTCCTTCCAAAGGTGAATGTACCGCCATAAATTTCAGAATGCCTCCTCCAAAATTTGAATCTGGGTACCATCATTAAAAACATCCAGGGATTGCTCCCAAATGAAAGATGCCAGAACACAAAGCTGATACTGGTCCTTCTCTCTCCTTGGCAGACTGTCATCTGCTTCACAAATATTGTGGCTTAGTGCTTTTCTGCCAAAGGAGAGGCAGCCTCATCCACTTTCTGGAGCCCACATCCAAAATTGAAATACAACCTTCAAATCTGAATTGGTCCCAAAATTGAGGCTATACAGGAGACCCTATGAGAACAAACTGTTACTGGCTTTTAGCTCTCCTGAGCAGCCTGTTGACTTCAACCACCACTGGGGCTACGTGCTTTCCTCCACAAGGAAAGATACTGCCATGCACTTTTTGAAGGGCATATGCAAAAATTAAATTCAATCTCCAAAACTAAATAGGGCACAGGATTACTCTCACAAAAAAAAAAAAATAGCCCCAAGAAGAAAGGTTTTGTTGCTGTTTACCTCACCTGGGCAGCCTACCATCTATACAAAAAATACTGGGGCAAGGTGCCTTCCTTTTCCCTGAAGGCTGTTTCACCCTCTTTCTCTCTCCCTCCTACAAATTTGGATACCACTGCTCAATTGAATACATCCAGGGAATGATCCCACACAAGAGGTTTCAGAACAGGAAGGAGTTGCTGGGCTTTACCTCTGTGAGGCAGCCTCTCATCTGCAACTGCCACACTGGGACACAGTGCTTTCCTTCTCCAGTAAAAGCACAGTCATCCTTCTCCAGGAGCTTACAGCAACATTTGCCTACCACTCCAATATTGAATTTGTCCTAGGATTGATCTAAGAGAGAAAGGTGCCAGGATAGAAGGGGCTTTACCTTCACTGGGCAGACAATCCTCTGCAGGATGAGCTCGCTTACGTTTCCAAGGAAAGGTAATGTGATTCACATTCAGGATAATAGCTCTGACAAATGGATCTAAACTGCTAAGGGAAGAAGTGTTGCTGGTCTTTACCTCCCCTGGGTAAGTTATTGTCTCCTACTGAAACACATGGTCTAGGTGCTTTCCTTCCCATGTAAAAGAACTGTAGTTCTCTTTCAGGATGCCTCCTGCAATTTTGAATACATCCAAGGATTGCTTGCACAAAAAAACATTTTAGGACAGAAACTTCTTGCTGGCCTTTACCTCCCCTTGTGATCTGGACCAGCAACACTGGCAGTATGTTCTTTATTTCCAAAGGGATGGTACTGGCACTCAGTTCCTGGACCCCACTGGACCACACTTCAGAAATTTCAGGCTAAGCTCAAAAATTGAGTATGTCCAAGGGATTGCTCCAACTCAACAGGTGCCAGGCTGGAAAACTGTTGCTGGCCTTCACCTCCAGTGGGCAGCCTGTGATCAGCACTTAAAAACACTGGTTCTCCAGGTTTTCCTTCCCATGGAACAATAGTTTCCCAGTTGTAAGAGGGAGTGAGTGCTGCTGGAACGTAATGTGAATTAAGGGTTGTAAATGGAATCTGAAGGCCAGACAAACTTCTCTGTCCTGCTACATTGCTTTTTGCCAGTACTGACAATTTCGACTTGGGATGTGCACACTTCATCGCTTCTGGAGGATCAGGAAGGACATTCACCTCTTTTGCAACAATGCTGCCGCCATCATGTGGAGCTGAGCAACCACGACAGGGAAGGTAAGAGACCATGAGCTTTTTATTGTGACACTGTTAGTGTGGGAGCAATTAGTAAACTGTTTGGGATCTTGGGTCTGTAACAGGGAAAGAATGGGAAGGTATATAGAGAAGGAAACTGAGTAGAACCAGGGAATGCACAGGCTGCAAGTGGAAGGTGATGCCCAGCCCTTTTGTTTTGTTCTAGGACCTTTCTCTGGGGGATTTTTGAGATTTCAAATTGGCAGATGGACTCACCAGACTGTAGGAGTATGAGACCCTACATACAGCTGGCAAGAAGAGTGCCTAGCCCCAGTGTTTGTGAGGCACTGATAGGCAGTGAGGAGAAGGGGCAGTCCAGCAATTCCTTCTTTACTGGTACATTTTTCTGTGTGAGCCGTAGCTATTTAATTTCCTGTATCCACAGCAGCTATTCCAAAAGTCCAATTATGTCCTTTTGGGTCCTTGAAATACCCACTCCTGAGGTAATCAGGAAAAAATACTTCATAGAGCTGAAGTTTGGTCAAGTTTGGTAACTACTCTTTGTTCTTCTTCTTCCCATGACATCTCTGCCAATGACCTGGAATATGCTCTGTGAGAATTTCTGCCATACAATTTGTGTACACTGGACTTCATCTGGATTTACAAGGGACTGCTCATGATTTGAATCCTTATGGATCATCTCCAGCACAGGTAATTCCAAGATACTGGGTACCTTGCTCCACAGCGTTCCACTTGTCTCAGGGTGCTACTCAATAATCCTTGAGCAAATGCCTTTCCCTCACACTTGACTTGACTTGAAGGAGTTGCCTTCAGAGCCTGAGAGTTTCTGTCCTCGTCCCAGCGCCCTCCATGTTCACATCCCAGGACAAGGATCCCAGTTCCCTGGCATCACTACCATCCTGTTCCATATCATGGGCCAGGATATCCCAGCGCTGGAGTAGCCAGGTCACCAGGGGCTCATCTAACTGGCGGCTGGAACCTTTTCACATATCTTACAGCTCACTCACTGACATGGACCAGGTGATTTTCTCTGTCCCTGCTTCTTCCTCCTGTCCTAAGGGCCCTGCTTTGCCATCCCTCACTAACTGAACTGATTTTGTCTTGGATTCCTTCTTCTGTGCAGGGGTGACTGCTCCCAGCAGCACGGGTTGTTCCCCTGGTTCAGCTGCAGTTGGTGTAGCCACTGTGCCTGCTGCTCTGTTTCTTCCTCCTCCTCCCCCGAGGCTGCTGTCTACTGACCACCAGTGTCCAAGAAAGAGTAGCCAGGGCCAAACACACTGCAGTAAGCTGCTCATCTCTGGAGTTGCCACAGCATTCTCCTTGCAAATATTCTGTCACTTTATCAGTCCTGTATTTGTTCAGGGGTGAACTCCCAAACCACTGGAGCAGAGAATTTCTCAAAAAATTGGCCAATTTTCTCACACATTCCATACCACTCATGACTATTCCCCCTCAGGACATGTCTGAATGGCCTTCTTGGAAATCTCTGTTCTGCCTCCAAACGTGACTCTAAAAGAGTGTGGACTGCACTGAAACAGCAGACACAGGAACAAGAACATGCAACATTGCTTTCCTTACCATCCAAAGGGAATTCAGAATTCTCAAATGCTGTTGTAACAGGCCTGAAGGAGGAAAAGGAGAGAGAAAAGGTGGAAAATCATCCTTCCCCTGTTCCCCCCCACAGGCTGGGTATGGTTATTAATAGACTCTCAAAGGTAGTGCTGATGTAAGGGCAGGAGAGCAGCACTGAATACACATCCCAGAGTACCCTCATTGCCCTTGATGTTATCATATCATAAACTCAGATCCCACAGTACAACAACAAAGAAATGCTAATCCTTGTCCCTGCTCTGTAAAAGGCCACCCCAAGGAGCAAGTACAGGAATACAGGAACAGAGCCAGGGTTAGGTACCACACCCACAGGAACCGACCAAGCACCACTGTGACCAGTGGCTCTGGCCCTAATACAGCAAATGCTGAAATCAAGTTTGTTTCCAACCCACTCTTTTGTGGGTTGTGCCCTCACTGTGCCTCACACTGGGAAGCCAAGTGAGGCTGTCTTGATTTAGGAATGGTACTTCCCAGATTTACTGCTCCCACTGAAACCACTCTAAACTATGAGCCACTTGCTGCTCACTTCTTCCCCTCCCCAAGGCAGGAGATTTGGGGTCACAAAAGGCAAAGATCATGGGTTGAGATAGGAACAATTTACTAGAGAACAGCAACAAGAGAAAAAAACAGGAACAGTATCAATAACAAAAAGAACTGCCACCACTCCCTCAGCTCCAATTGACACTTACCTGTCACTCCCTGCCCTTGTCCAAGGTCCCTCTCCAGCTCTCACAGGCTCCTTTCAGGTCCTCTTCAAGATACTTAAATCAGTAGCACTTTTAGCACAGAAAGATCAAATCTGTCACTATTAAATCATGCAACTACAACGGTATTTGAAATATCTAAACTCTGATTTATGCAGGTATGTGAATTACAGTGTTCATCCTATTGTGTTCACTCCAGAAACCCAGCTTTGAAAGGTTAGGTTTTTTTGACATGTTGGAATAGACAACCAGAACTGGCACCCACATCATTTCCTTCACTCCCTCCCTAAAGGAACAAAGCTTACCAAGTTGCACTGCAACAACTCCTTGACAGATGAATTTATTGAAGCAGTTTTTAAAAGCAAGTATTTCTGAGTGTGCTCCATCAATCCCAGCTGTTAAAAAAAACAACTCTCCCGTGTCCCAAGGAAGCGTGCATGTTACAAATGCTATGTGTTTAATATACTCATTTATACCACATGACATAAGCATAAATACTATTCAGTATGCAAATTAATTGCTTCAGTTACCCTAAAAAAAGAGTTGGGCACACATGGAGAATAGCTCTTAGCCCAAGGCTCTTACAGCTGTCCACCTGCCTTAGACCCCAAAATCAAGTCACTGTTCTCATGTCTGACACAAGTCAGTGTTCTCATGTATCTCAACAGATTTTTCTGAAGTGGTTTTTTGCTTATACTTAAATGCTTTGGGTTTTTTAGGACTATACTTAGAAGATATTTAGTGGAAAGTGTAACATTTGAATATTTGCTACAATATAAATACTTTAAAGGTTTTTTTCACCTTCATTTTGTTCCATATCTTCAGCCACTCTAATCTGAAGAAATAGGTTTCATGAATGACATTACAAAACAAAACCAAAAATACAAAGGAAACAAACAAAAAAACAAACCCAACCCCCAAAAATACTGGTACAACTTAAGGAACTTAGAAAATGAAGGAGGGTCCAGAATTCATAGGTAAACCATTAGTCCTACAAAATGAGAGATGTTTGAGCTTAGGAAGTGCCACCATCTCATGAACAATAATCACAAATTCTCAGTGTTTGCCTGTATAAAAAACAAAAATTTGACCATTTATGCAAATTTTTCTTTTGAAGTTGTAAGAGTTCCATATTCTGAATGCACATCACTTTTTACTTACTCCACAGATGCTTTTTAAAGGTCAGGATCCACTTCGATGCATCCCTACTCTTCAACTTGTGACTTTTCACATACTTGAATCTTTTACCACCCCTTTTGACCAATAATATGATCATTTTATTGTCAAAATAAGTATTTTTTAGCAAATGAAAAGCTTGTTGCAACAGTACAACATCTCCATATCCAGTGTGAAAGCAACATGGTGGTATAAATATCTGCATACATTGTATTACACAGAATCTATTCTATACATTCCAGTTAACCATGAAACAATTTACAGGAGTAGATGACCACTGATTAAGGGCACAAAGTATTTTTGTGAACAAGATTTTGAGAAACCTGAGGGAAAATCTGGTTTCTAAAAAGATGACAACCTTGGGATTCCATTTTTGTTTTCAATGAAGTCAATGATTTTATTTTTAAGGATGCTGTATATAAGAATGCACTTTGTATTAAAACAAAGATCAATACTTTACAGTTTAAGAAACTTTACATATGTACATAAATTACACATCAGGAATGGTTTTAAAGCTCAAAATGAATGGTGGTAAAAGTCTATTTTCCTTCTATTAGAATCTTGAACTCTTTTACATTGTGATCATTTGCAACAGTAATGGCATGATCCAGGGCTCGGATACTTGCTAGAAGCTTTATGATCTGCTTGATGTGCTCCCTAAAAAAGAGGCAGGAAAAGTCAATACAGAAACAGAACAATCAATGGCATGGATTAATTTTCCAACAGAAGACTACATTATGAATGCATATATTTCATATTCCTGTTGCAGATTTATTACATTTGCTTAGTAAGTGTCAAGGCAACAGATTTTTAAATGCTGGGAAAAAAGCAGAAGAGAGAAATCAGAATATAGCCTGCTATGAAAACGGGATAATTGGATTTTTCTCTTGCAATAAAAATTTTTACTAAGTCATCATTTCACCTGGTGAAGAAAGTTCTTTCTTTTAAATTTAGAAACACACCACCAAAAGAGAGCTCAAAAACTTAAATGAACTTCAATCCCAAACTATTACACTAAAACACAGGACTGTACCAGCACTGGAGACTGTTCATTCTTGCACTGTTGCTGTTCCCTTAGCATGTCAGGTTACTTGGCCAGCAGTAATATGTCTAACACAAACTTTTAGTTAAGCTGATCATAGGATCCAAGTAAAATTACTCTTGGATCTCAGGCAAAACAGGTTCATCTAGTTGGTTGTGTAAATAGTCAGAACTTTTGAACTGTTTGCAATTTAGAAGCCTCTCTGCAGGACTTAGCAACAGGCTCACAAAGTGAAACACTCCAAACATGGTAGCATCAAAATTTGGCAGAATCATAGAATTCTTTGGCTTGGAAGGTACCTTAAAGCTTATCTCAGTCCAACACCCTGCTATGGACAGGGACACCTTCCAACAGCCCAGGTTGCTCAGAGCTCCATCCAACAAGGCCTTTGAGCATTTCTAGGGACAGGAAGCTTCTCTGGGCAACCTGTGCCAGGGCCACCTTCAGAGCCAAGAATTCTGTCCCCAATATCTAACATAACTATCTCCTCCTTCAGGTTTAAAGCCACTCTTCCTTGTCCTGACAGTATCTGCCCATATAAAAAGTATTTCTCCCTGCTTTTTATAAACCCCCTTAAGAATCCAGGACACTTGGCAGTAGTGCAAAATACATTATCAGTGTCTCAGTATTTTCAGAAGTTGCTATTTTCAGACACCTTAAAAATATCCATTTCTAACATGTGAATTCAATTAAGTTTCCAAAGACAGACAGCAGGATGGAGAGTGTAACCCATGTTTGCATTCACCAGAAAAATGAATCACAAGAACTGCAACTGCTTTAACTCAAAATAAGTTACCTTGCATTCCTCTTCTCTACATCAGAGGAACCAATGCTGTTTCTGTAAATTGTATCAGCCAGGTGAACAAGGTATCTACAGAAGTTTTCTAGCTGGGAAATAGTCTTGTCTCCTGTTAGATTAGTGAACCACTGCTTAGGGAAGCAAGCAATTACCTATGAAAAACAGGAAAAAGGAAGTTAAACACAACATAACAAAATTTTTAAAAGCTATGTAACATAACTTGTGAAGTCTGCCTAGTAAGACTGCAGGACAAGGCCCAATGGAGTGAAAATATGAGAAAACTACAAAAAACCCCACACCAAAATCCAAGCAGTAAAGCACTGAAACCCACAGTATACCTAATCCATCTACAGGCATGAGCCAGAGAAGGTTCTTTCTTTAGTCTGTGTACTAAAAAAAAAATAAAATCTGTTTTTCACAGACTACAGCTTTTGAGGTATCAAAGCCAAGATTTCATAGGCAATGTCAAGTTTCAACTATATATTCCTTTCAGTTGAAATCCATCATTTAAACATTGCTTGATTTTACTTACACTTTGAGCTTTCTTAATGCTGTCCTCTCCATATTCTGAGTTTTGAAAAGCCATAAGAATATATCTATTTAGTAATCCATCTATGGACAGCTCCTGCAGAGTTTTGTTTGAAAGGATTCCATACCACTGGAGAAAGTTTCCCAATAACTGAAAATACAGCACAGGGAAAATAACTGACTGAAACCAGAGAGTTAATCAAACACATCAAACATTTTGAAATATTTTAAATGTTTTGCAAACCTATTCAGAACACAGTCTCCCTTGCTGCTGCAATTTAAATAGAAAATTCCAGAGAAGAGTTCTGTTTGTGTGATCATGGAGAGCAGCTGTCCAATCAACATCAGCCTCTACTTTTCTGTTTATCTGGGAGTTAATTTTCTTCACAGTCTTTTATTGGAAATAAACTATGACATCCACAGCTTTGAGCACCCCTATTCCCCAAAGCAGTATATTTTATTCTGACAAGCACAAGGATACAAAAAACCTGAGTAAGCCAAGTGACCCCATAACATTTAGTTGAAATAATGGTCCTTCCACTTGACAATCTTCCAACTACAAAACCAATTAGACTGCAAAAGACCTCTGAGATCAAGTCCACTCTTAGACCAAACACCACCCTGTCAACTCAACCAGAATATGGAATGCCATGTCCACCTCTGTAAACACCTCCAGGAACGTTGTTAGGCTCCATTTCCATGGTTAATTATCCTTTCTGTGAAAAAATTCTTCCTGATGTCCATCCTGAAGCTCTCCTGGCACAGCTTGAGGACATTCCCTCTCACCCTGTTTCTGGCTGCCTGGGAGCAGAGCCAGACTCCACCTGGCCCTGCCCCACTGTCAGGCAGTGATAAGGTGTCCCTGTCCCTGTCCTGTCTCCCCCATTTCCTGCCTCCTCTTCTCCAGGCTAAACAACCCCAACTGCCTCAGATGCTCCTAGGACTTTCCCTCTAGATCATTTCCAGCTCTGTTCCCATCCCTGAACATGCTGCAGCCCCTCAATGTCCTTCCTGAATTGAGGAGCCCAGAGCTGGACACAGCATTTGAGGTGTGGCCTCAGCAGTGCCAAGCACAGAGGGACAGTCACTCCCTGGTCCTTCTGGACACAGCACTGCTGGTACAAATGCCCTTGACCTTCTTGCCCATCTGGGCACACCTGGCTCACCTTCAGCTTCTGCTGACCTTCACCCTCAGGGCCTTTCCTGCCCAGCAGCTTTCCAGCCACTCTGCCCTGCAGGCTGCAGCTCTGTACCACGGACAAAGCGTACCCAGCACTTGGCCTTGCTGACCCTCATCCCACGGGCCCCATCAATCCAGGTCTCTCTGCAGAGCCTTCCTGTCCTCCAGCAGATCAACACTCCTGCCCAACTTGGTGTCATCCACAGATTTACTGAGGGTGCACTTGATCCCCTCATCCAGATCATCAGTAGGGATATAAAACAGGACTGGGCCCAAAACTGAGCCCTGGGGGACACCACTAGTGACCGGACACACCGTGAAGAGGGCACAGTGCATTATCAAAGACTAAGAATCTGGAGTTGGAGTTTTTGCAAATTAAGTTGAAGCAGTTTCCATCTACCATTTTCCACAAATTTGAGGAGGATTTTATTGCTACACTGTCTTAAACCAAAGATCTACCAGATGTATTTACTGACTTACCTTAACAGAGGACCAAAACTGACGTTGGAAAAACAAATATGGACCAGAGTTCTTGTTTTCTAAGATGCTGGAAAGTAAAAAATTTCTTTAATGAGCAACCAAGACTAAACCTCTGTCTTTAATTTGCTGGCTTTTTCCTTCCAACACACAGTACATTTCCATAAATATTCCCTTTCATCCTTCTTGTCTTTGCTAAATGCTCCCAGAAGGATGACAAAAGATCTCCTGTACCCAGGCACTGAAACACACTGGGAAAAACCCCTCCTAAGTATGGACTGAACACAGTGACTTGCTAAGAAAGGTCTAACATGGTAGTTGAAAGTAAACTTACTTTTTTGGATACAAGGGCATGAATACATCATCATCTAGTGTTCTCCTCATTCTTAGCAACAACGCTTTTAACAGCATCTGAAACAGGTAATTTTTTTTTTAATGTCCAATGCACTGCTTAGTAGTTAAACATTCAGAAACTGGTTTTTAACAACAAAGAACACTTGTGACCATAACAGTAAACATACATACATACATATTTGACCACACAAATAAACCATCTTAAAGAAGTTCTGTAATAATTAACAGAGCTGAAATTTGACATTTAATATTTTTGAAATTGAATTTTCTGAAATTTGAATTTTTTTAATTTTTCAATTAAAACCTGAACTTTTAATACCAGTTCCTGGATTCACAGAAGGCACATAAAACAATCCAGTTTGTAGGCAATACATTTGAAAAGGCTACAAAGATCTAAAAAAGAAAAGCCTGAGTATTTGTAGGCAACCCTTAAAGCAAAACTGGAGATCAACAAGTCTTAGAACATCTGGTGTATCTTTTTATCACTAGTATCTGTTTTGGAGAAGTTCCACTTAATTTCTTCTTTTAATTTATCATCATCATACTCCCCACAAACAGGCCACAGAGCATATTTTTAAAATAATTAAAAAATTATTTTTCTTGGTGTATTTCCCAACATAAGGTATTAAAAATGTATTCAAATTCTTTAATTTATGCAACATATTTAAGAAACTTACTTGTGTATTTTTGTTTTCTGCATTCACCACTGAAGGATATCCATCTATTAGTTTCTGTACAATTGCTACCATTCTAGACGTCTGTGTAGTAGAAAAGGGATCCCAGATATTTTCAGAAATTACTGTAAGAGATTAAAGAATTACTCCACTTTACAAATACTCAAATACAAGTACAGAGACATCCATGCAATTATTTATGAAGCAGAAAAATCTGAAAGCACAAACAAGCATCAGACTCCACAACCCCTTCCCTCCCATTTTCTAAGCCTATACCTGTTAATTTAGGAAGAACAACTCTCTCTACAATGGTAGGCAACAGTGAAATATCAGCATCATCTTTCACCTGCTCCTGCTCTTCACAGCCATAAAACAGCAATGACTCAAACCACAGCATTGTTTCAAAATCTCGACACTTGCCCTAATAAAAAAAGAATCTGGGTTAGATCCCTAAACAAAGATTTTAAGTTACCACATAGAAAAAGTGTTACATATGCAAGTACAATACACTCACAAAAACAGCTTTAAACACTCTGCCAAATGAACCAATTGATTCTACCAGCACAGCCCCTAGATGTAATGAAAAGAGAAAATGGCTGAAGCAAGATTGTTTTTTTTTAGCAGCTTCTGCCCCACAGATTTTAACTCCTATTTCCACCTGAGCCAAAAAAAGCCTACAGATTAGGGTACAAGTCAGAAGTACAGCTCAATTGTGCTGCATTATAAAATTATGCCTTTTGGATTTAAAGCCTCTCTTTATGAGCACCTTGTAATTTTTCTGCCTTAACAAAATGCTTACCAGGATCAGTAACAGAGACTAATAAATACAGTTAGACTTGACCATTCTGTACCATGTCTCCAACTAACATAAGCTTTGTTTTGTCAACCTGAAAAACTCAGAGAGATGGCATGGGAGAAGAGAGAATGCACAAAGAATGTTTTAAATTTAATGAGGGCATCTTTCTTAGATTTTTCCTTGTTTGATTAATGAAGTCAAATTTCTCTGAAGAGGAGTCATGCCTTCCCCTCCTCTGCACTTGGAGAAGAGGTGACAGAAAAACCCCTTTTGCAGATATTCTCTTGGCAGTTAACGAACAAAAGAAGCACTTCTGAAAAAAGGAGGAACAGAGAGGGAGTCAAAAGCTACCTGAACTGTTTGTCCTGGTGGCATCACATGAAAGCATACACATGCAGGCTGGACAAGGAATGTGTGCCAGGGATACTCGGCTGCCACAGTGCTGTCCTGTTTTTCCCATGTTCCCTACATAATAACTGGGCAGTGAGTACTATGGGAAAGACTTAGAAATTGCCAGCCAGAATTCTACAGGGTATGGAGATGTAGCTGAGAGACAGATACATAACCTAGAGACACTAGGTTGTAATTCCACAAGCTTCATAGTTCCATTTCTAATAAAACAACATTATCTAGAGTCAGAATTTTCTCTGAAGTATTTCAAAGACTAAATGCATTTTCATAGAACCATACAATGGTTTGGGTTGGAAGGGACCTTAATGATTACCTAGTTCCAACCCACTACCATGGGCAATTTTGGTTGGCCACTTCCTGAGAAGGAACTGGCAGCATGCCAAAATGAACTCCAGTCTGCTGGGAACATAAAGGATCAACTAGTCCAGACACTCCCCAGAAAAACTTTGCCTCAAGACAGGTGCCCATTTGAAATCTCATCCCTAGAACACACATCAAAGGTGCAATTTATTTTGCTCTGCTGAAGTGTCAAAGAACCACCATGTAGCAGCTAACATAGAAGCTGCTTGCAGAGAAGCTTACCTCCAAAGGAGTCCAGGTAAGCAGCTGAAGTCTGATTAAAGGGTTAAACAACTTTGGTAAACAGAGGCCAATATAAGCATCCTTATAAGAAGCAAAGTACTTGGAGCGCCAAGCTTCAAACTGTGACTTAATGCAATCAATCGAGTAAAAGCTTTCCAAAACATCTTCGAAAACTTTGCTGGATTCTTTCAGTATACGATCTAGCAAGGGAGAAAAGAAACAAAAAGTTAACCACCTACTCCTTGTAATGCCTCTTTCAAGACATTTTTTGATGCTCACTGGCATAAGCCCATAAACAAAACAAAAAAAACCTCCATCATCTTTAGATGATCTGTTACTCCTGCCTCAAACACACAAAGCTATAGAGACAGGAGCATGTGAGTACTCTCAAATAGACTGTTTTATTGCAGGTCTTACTTTATATATTTCATGGAAGGATTTTAAGTTACCAGACATAATTAGGATTGGTGACATACTGGGCTGTGTTCAGAGTGGATCTAACTTCAAAGTTGGCCTTGCTTTGCATGGGAGTTTTAACCCCATGATCTCCAGCCCCCTCCCAACTCTGATTATTCTACATCTTTGATAATCTAAGTGCAAATATAGGAGGTCATCTCAGATAAGCCAACTGAACTGGCACTTCAGACAGGGTGGGTCCTGGCAGAGACCATGCTAAAATGCTGTGCAGAACATGCCTGCTGGCACTGGGCCGTGATTACAATCCTCTAGCACCTTCTTTTCTATTTTTATTTTTTTATTTGCAGTACCAGTATTCTATGCAGTCCAGACCTTTTCCTCTATATATTATTTTCCCTTCATCTTTTCTACTTCTCAGGGTTAGTTTCATTCTAATAAGTTGTATTTGCCACAGCTGCAGTTGTAAATGTTTGGTTACAGTAGTAACCCTTACACAACAAGCACAACTAGTACACACAGCAGGCAGAGACAGGGCTGAGGGAAGAGGAGATTATGTCATATAACCAATTTTCATATTGGGCTTAAGAAAAACCACTACATAAAAAGCCAGTAGGTGCAAAGTGCACTCCTCTGTTCCACTGCTTTTTCTGGACTAACATCACAGCTACGAACAATAGCAAAAAAGCTTTACAAACACTATGCCTATTCAGAAACTGAAAAAATTTCTACAAAATGCTTTTGCACACATAAACTGCCAAGTTACCAAGTGCAATTCAGCCCCATTGAGTCTAGATAATTTAATTTAGCTAAGTTTATTATAGCACCAAACAACCCCGACCACTTCTTCTGTTTATCCAAGACCCCTCCCTGTATGCAGAAAACCAGTGTAACCATAAAATTGCAGTAAATCAGCCAGTGACTAGAGGTGTGCAAACTGCACTTCCAAAGGCCCTAGCAGCTAGACAGGTCATCTAATTGCTTTTCTAATACGTTTATACTTTGGGTCTCCACAATCACCTACAGCAATGACTTTGCCATTTATTGCCTTCTCTGTGGGAAATGACCTCTTTATTTTAAACCTATCCTATCACTTAATTTCATGGTCCCTAACTCTCATACTGTGAAAAGTCAATACTGTTCTCCTACTTGAAGAGACCAAAACCAATCAATCCCTCCTCAAATGCAACACAAGCAATTCTATGTATACGATCCTTACTGCTCTCCTCCTCCTCACTTCTAACCTGATTCTCTTTTAATCAGAGCTAACACTAATTGTACCACCAGATTTTTCTGCAGTGTTTGCATTCAACATTGTTTCCTATCATCTGCAAACTTTGCTAGGCTGCAACAAGACTCTACAAAACTTTTGTCACTGCATTTCTAGAAGCTTATTCACAACTCCACTACATACTTGTCATGAACCAAAAAAAGATTTTTAAAGCACTGAGGTTTTCAAAATTTCACAAGTAAGATAAACACATATTTCAAGAATGATAAATTATTTTACAAATTGGAAGGAAGACTTACTGATGGTCTAAAACCTTACTGCTTGCCAGCAAAAGCAAGTTTGAACTAAATAAACAGAATCTCACTAAGGATGGGCTATCCAGTCAGATGGTGATAGAGGCTATTCTGGTCACACTGATGATCCAGGAATCAAAAGTTCCCAAACTCCTTCCAAAATATGGTGAAGTATATAAATAGGGCTGCATTTGGATCAATTCTTTTTCCTGTCAAATATTTGGTACTTTGTTACATAAGACAACTGGGATTGTTCAACCTGGAGAAGTTTCAAGGTAACTTAACTGTGGCCTTAGAATACTTGAAGGCAGTCTCCAGGATGGAGAGGGACTATTTACAAGGGCCTGAAGTACCAGGACAAGGGGGAAGGCTTCCCACTGACAGAAGGCAAGGTTAGATGGGATATTGGGAAGAAACTCTCCCCTGTGAGGGTGATGAGGCCCTGGCACAGGTTGCTCAGAGAAACTGTGACTGCCCCATGCCTAGAAGTGCTCAAGGCCAGGTTGGATGGGGCTTGGAGCAACCTGGTCTAGTGGAAGATGCTCCTGCCCATGGCAGGGAGTTGGAACTGGGTGGGCTTTAAGCTCCCTTCCAACCCAGACCATGCTGTGATTCTGTGATAAAGCCTGGGTAGCTTTTCTAACCTCGCTCCAAGTTGAAGTTTGTGATATCTGTTGAAGTTTCCTCGTCATCACTGGAAAGGCCTTCAAGGTGATCTGCCATCTTCCCAGTTTGCTCTCTTGCTTGTCTACGGCGAGCTCTGGAAGGGAAGAGCAGTATAAACCAGCTATAGTAAAGAAAGAGAAATGAGCTGTTTTCCCCACCTGTACAAGGAATACCCCCACTTAGGCTTGTCCTTTTAGTTCTAGGAAAGTCAAGCTGAAAAAAACTTTTACTATGTCACCACCTCAAGCATTCCATTATGCTGCTGCCTCAAACAATGAAAAGAAAGAAAACCAGCAAAGACCATATAGCTGTGGAATGTATTTACTTTGCTTTCTTTTAGTGATTTTCAAACAGTATCATGGAATGTTTTGTTTTGTACACTTGCATGGTAGTCTGGGATGTATAAGAATATCCCTGCCCAGCATACCAGCTGAAGTGTTTTCTTCCCTTTGCAAGGAAGAAGCAAACATTGCCACACATGTTAGTATGTCACAGAGGACAGCTGTACCTTGCAAGCAGACAAAGACTCCTAAAGGAGGAAAGAAATCTCATTCTCTACCTTCTAGCCTCTCTTTCTGCAGTTCGACGCTTGACTTGCTCTTGATAGATCACTCTGTCTCGCCCAAAAGAATCAAGATTTGGTGCCATCAGAGCTTTGTCTGTAAAATTACATTGATGAAAATTAAAATGTTTATTTATGATTCTATAAATGTGCTGTAGGCAGTTTCATAAGAGCCTTTTACCCACTTTTAAACTAAATGCAATTTGAAATAGAAAGTTGAAGTATAAAAAAAGAAAAAAAAACAACCAACAATGCCCCCCAGAAGCCTGAATTCACGATGTGTAGAGATTATAACAGAAAGCAGTGGAGTTTGGAAAAATTTCCACTTAAATGTCAAATAGTCACTGCACTTCCCTCTTATTTCTCTCACAACAGTGCTGAACTACATAAAAGTCAACAGTTTTAACAGAAATAGCTGAAATGAAGTGTCCAAGAAAAGTGCTCCTTAGATAAACACATTCACCACATAATTTTTGAGAAGAAAACTAGCAAAAAAAAGCAGACAAGAGTGACTGGGGAATATACATTATTTCAGAGCTCTAGTCACAGTGTTTCTAAGTTCTTTTGCTTTAGATTGCCTGAAGTTTAAAACACATCAAAATCTACAGAAAGATAAACCATCTTCCCTCCTCTTTTCAAGCTCCGCTTATCTATGCTCCTGGCTATAGAAAACAACACAGCTAGAACAGCAACCACTGCTCAAGTCCACCATTAAAGTTTAAACATTAACAAGTAAACAACAGCCTATCCAAACTTCAGGAATAAATTTACATGTTCTGACAAAATGTCTTTACAAATTCGTCATTTAAAGTATTAATGCCAATCTATGTCAGCAATCCAATTCAATACCTGAACTCCTAAGAGCCTTATCTAAACTTCCAGATACTGAATAAAATCTCTGTAAAACCCAACCTCAGCAATGAGAACTATTCCCATCCTATCATTAAATTTCATTATAAAAGAATCCATTCTAAGCTTTTAGGAAATAGGTTTCTAGTTCTCACAGCAGCATTTTCATGATAAAACTGCAAGGCCATCTGATGCCTGCAACTCCAAATAACAGTTCTAGAAAGAATATGTATGCTAACCACTCTATAAAGGAACAACCAACTCTGACACCCTAACACTTCATCATCTTCAGTGAGTTCTAGCTAATGGTATTAACAAGATTTCATCTGAAAACTGTGGCAGAACAGGGAAATGGCATTGATTATAGAATTTTCCATCAGCAACAGGACAGAAAGCCATTTTTAAAAATGGGAAACTATAAAGCATAAAGAGGACTCCTATTAATAGGATATTTCATCCATTGATTTAATAGGCTGAATAAAACCTCCTCCAAGAAACATTGACTTCCATCCAAGTTAACATTTATGCTTTTGTAGTTTTACATACTGAAGAGTAATCACTGTAAGACACCCCGTCAGTGAGAATTCCCCATCCACAAATTCACAGTGAACAGGAATTTTAAGTAGGTATTCTTAAGCTGTATTTCATACAGGGTTACTGTATTAGTCTGATTAGTCTTCCAGTTCTTTAATTTACCAGTTAAGTATCTGAAATCAAATACTTACACTGGCTACAAAACAGAACATCAGACAGAAGTCTAGCCCAGTGTTTTGTGGCTTTATACAGTTAACTGTACATGTTAAAGAACATTTATAGATTCAGGAAGGTTAAAATAAATTTTTTAGAAGTCCTGATATAAGAAGAAAATGGGGAGTCACATACTACCACTACTCCCACAGCCACCATGCATATATTTTTAGTGCTAGGAAGGAGAAAATTTAGTTAAGAGAAACAGAAACGAGAGATTAAGTAAGAGTTACAGTGGTTTAGAATTTAAAACAAAACAGAGAACTTTCATCTAAACTTGCTTCTACTAATATCAAGAGTAAGAATAAACTTTAATAAGACAGTCATACATTAAACATTTACATTTCAATTAAATCATACTATGTAAACAAGGTTGTTTAATGAATAATAAAAACCTTCAAGATGGACTGACTTGAATGGCTTGAAAACTCCGAAGATTCATCTTTAATATCATCTTGTCGTCTTTGGACAAGGCGGGAAGCTCGCTGTTTGTACAGCTGGTGCATTGCAGATTCAAGTTCGTTAATCAGAGGCACCTGTAAAAATACAACACACCACGTAATACCCGGATCCTGAGCTGCTCAGCTTCTGGGGTCCCAGTCTATTCCGGAGCAAAATGCTGTCACTGTGCTCCCAGCAGCACAAAGTCCTGGCTTTTACTCGTTTGTATCATTTGCACCAGGAAATAGTTCAAGGTGTGAAAAATGCATACATTTAACATTGGCAGCTTTCAATCAGAACAAGAGCAGTCTGAAAGCAACTTCCATGGATTGGATGACCCTACACAGACAGACATCCTATTTAGAGAGTGCAATATTCTTTCCAGTACTCTTGTGTTCCCTAGCAAGTGTGTAATGTGTTGCATAAAGGTCTGCAATTCTCAGACGTCGACTGTTTCCCATCTACCTTTAAACAAGAATGCAGTATTCTGTACTTTGGTGAGAAAATATGCTGACTGTACACAGTGAAAAAACTACCCATCAAGCTAACCTACTGATGCCAGCAGCTACTGTTTTGCTCTAACTCTTCACAGCATATGCTGAAATATTACTGAAATGAAATCAAACCCTGCATAAGGGTGTTATGCCAACAGGTAATTTAAATAAGTCAAATACTCCTCTAGCTTATCACTAAAATTAAAGTAGTACAATTTGCACAAGTTATGCATTAAGTATAACCTTGAATTAATCAGGTAGATCAGGTCAGACCTATCACTTTTTTTTTCCCTTAATGAACTATTTTAGTAGCATCTTTAACAAAAATAGATATTATGACAGCCAGGGATTTCCTGACATTATATAGTAGGCTCACTGCTCATTTTTTTTATCATTTCCTGGGACAAGTTAAAATTAGATCATTATAAATATTCAAATGCAAACCAGAAGTTTTCACAATCTCTTAATGTGGAAAGGCAAGTCCTTTTGGTATGAACACTTAAGCCATGTCCTCCTTACCTCTGAGACGTATGCTTACTCCACAGTCTTCCAGTCTTTTATATTTCATTGCTGCCTACCATCCAGGATTATGGGTTTTTTTCCAAAACAAAATATAAAATCAGAAATTGTTTCCTAATGTATTTTAGAATGTGACTCAGCAGCTATTAAAGAACCTCCTTTAGTAACATGTAAAATTCTGAGTTTATAGTTACAGGGCCATTTCAGCTCGCTGAGACTGACACACACACCAGAGAAGAAAAAGAAATTAGCTTTGTGGGATAAACTGGGCTCCAGGGATTAAAATGAAAGCAGTTCTGCACCACCTCAAAACAAATGCAACTTTCTTTTGGAGAAAAGACTAGAAAGAAAGACAAGGAGGGAATAAACTTCCAAGTGCTGGAAGTTTATATTCAGAATTTAAGACCACTTTGAAAACAGAAATAACAGTTTAAAAAGAATTGTTTTACTGCAGTTTACCATAGAAAATACAGTTTCTTCTCTTAAGCATGAAGAGGAAATTCTAAGATTGAAAACTTAAATGAAAATTTTTCAAAGCATCTCTAGTTTTTTTTCTGTAATTTTCTCAGGATTAAAAAAGAACCCTAGTAATGTATTCAGATATATGAATCCAGTCAAAATATTTCCCATTTAGAATACAAGAGACTTAGCAGCCCTTATTCTTCTTTAATCAATACTGTGGGGTTAATGAGTGACTCAAAATTTCACTGACTACTATAAAGTTACAGTCCTCATTCCCTGTTTTATTTAGTCAATACCTTAAATTCAGTGTTTTCAAGGGGATTTTTTTGTTCACTTTCCCTGTATACAGTGGAAGAGCAAAAGCAGAAAGGTCTCCAAACATTTAGATCACAAGAAAAATCCTGACACACAGAGCATGTTTTGGTAGTTCACTTCTGCAGGTAAAGTAACAACTCATCTACTTATGCTTTCACAGGTATGCCCAGAACAATTCAATCTTTCTGTATCCACTGTATGTTCCTACATTCAAAATGTAGAAGTGTCATTGCGACTCACCAGCCTTCTCAGAAAGCATAATTTTGACAGTAATTACTTCTGAAGGAAGTCATGCAGCCATCTTCCACTCTACTGGTTGTCTTTTTATTGGGGAAAAACGGGTATTACACGGGATTTGACCTTTCTAGTGCTTGTTTCTAAAATCTGTGTAATCTTGTCATACTCTCTGCTGAGCCTTAAGAATGGGCAAAGTGACCCTAACATTCATATTTAAAGATATGTTTTCGTATATGTATGTATATACACATATGGTATTATTACACATACATATACACATATCCTCATGTGTATTATAATAACTACATACATTATAAATAATAATAACAATAATAACACTTTAAATAGAAACAGTCAGGGCCACAGGTTCTACAAAAAAGCTGAAGGTAATTTATAATTTATCTACACTCAAAAAAATGCTGTCCTTCTGCATTTCATTTAAATAAAAACTGATACTGATTTTATTACTTGATTTTGTCCCCTTCCAACACCTTCTTTTTAGAAAACTTTTCAGTGTCTCGTTCTGGACAAGTGTTACTGGTTCTGAATCTGAGGGTACTTTTGTCATGCTGAAAGCACTGAATTCCAAACCACATTATCTGGACAAACAATATAAAAATAAATTAAATGCTCCTGTTAGACTGCATCACCTGCTGCTTTTGCAACTCGCTTTACATTCGAGTACAGCAGCAGCCTCCACCTGAAACCAGCAAAACCCCGTGAATGCCCCTAAGAAGCCTGAGATGATAAAAGTCACATTTTAAGAATATTTGAACAAGACCACTTATGCTATCAAGGAGAACCTCCAGACATGGTTTATAGCTATCACAAGGTAATTTAACAAAAGGTCTTTAGAAAGGTCTTTAACAAAAGGTCTGTAGAAAGAAAACACTGAATAGAGACTTCAGAAATAAAAATTTATCACAGAGTAATAATGTAAAAACTTATCTTTAGTAGGAATTCAGCCATCTGGGTAACCAGCACTGCCAGAGATGCTTAGAAAAGTACCTTTATTAGATAATTTTCAAGAGCTAATGCTAATACTGACTCAGGAATATGGCTTCCTAAGTGAACAATCAATTGCAACTAATCAGTTACACTAATCAGTCAGCTGGGCGAATTAACTGTCCTACACTTCCTGGGTTTGTTCATGACATAGTTATGTTCACTTTACAGGACAAAGACTGGACTGGACTCTCCCAATTCCACTAATAACGGACAATTAATGTCTAGCACCCAAAGTGCTTTTCCATTCCTCTCCCAAAGCTAAAGGGCTAGGCAAGCAGTAGCTTAAAACTACTCAGTTATTCTGACAAGATACTGAGAAATTAATATATTACTACTGTATTTAAGTCAGAAGACAAGGAAGAAATAGCCAATATACTGCTAACTGAATTCTACAGCTTCTGTGTGTGCCTAATTAATATATATATATTCATCAGTTTCTACTATATTTACAACAAAGTAAGTAATCAAAGCACAGTGCATAATAAAAGAAAAAATACTAAGTCTTTGACTTAGAGATAGATGAAAATATTACACTACATGAAACAAATATATTTTTAAGTCTGTGTGTCTTTCAACAGCTATGCTAGTTTTAAAACTTCTCTCCTTCAGACTCCAGAGCAATACCAAGAAACATCTGCAGGAGGAAGTTTATAATAAGAAAGAAAATACAAGTCTCAGCTATTGTGTACCCCAAGCATTCCAAAAAGCAGCAATGTCATAATTCAGTCCTCACTTTTGCTAACCTGATATCCAACACAAGTAAAAGGAGTATCTGAGTAAAGTTGAAATGCCAGAGTATCTACCAAAATCCTGAAGACATAAAATGTGCAAGTTTTTAGACAATCTAAAGTCAGTGAGCTGGGAAGAGAGACTTCTGATAATCAGCTTAGCATGGTAAAAAGTTCTTTTCAATCCTCAAATAACCAAACCTTTAGAAGAATATGCTCTCAAAGGACTTTTTTTCAAAATCAGAGGGAGAAGTGGTGTTTGGCATGTAATGAGACCTTTTTTTTTTTTTTTTTTTAAAGAGATTAATGTTTTTGCATCCTTACCTTTTCACTGAAACACTCAAGCAAGTCTTGGACATACCCTCGCATTTCTTGCAAAAACTTATACCGTTCACCAATACCCCCAGAAGACCCTTCTAATCTTTCAATTGCCTTGGTAGAGTCCTCTTGGCTTTGCTGGTGTTTCTCATATTGCTGCCGATTGGCTTTGTGAATTTCTTTCATAGAGTCCAACCTGAAGGGCAATGGATAAATAGTAAATTTACATCCAAAAGTCTATTTCAGACCATTGAGACATCAAACAGACAGTACAGTGCAAGTACTGAGCCAATACACGGGAAATTTTGCAAAGACATTCTCGACCTTTGATTTCTCCCCTCTCTTCATGAACTAAGGCTAATGATTGGAACTCAACTGCTAGACTATGCTGTAGTGCACTGCACTGGCCATTCCTACAAACTTTTACAGGAGTTGATAGCACACAGAATAGTGCAAGGCTGTCCCTAATGAAAAGCTGGCTGGACAGCTTGGGGGGGGATGCGAACTACAGCTTATACAAAGCATTCTGTTTCCTCTACTAACTCGACTCATTGTCAAAGGCTGCAACACTACAAGGCATACAAACCAATTTCAAAGACATGTGAAGTACAAGCTGTTTGTTACATATGATTTCTCATTTCAACTGTGTTGTTCATTCTGTACCTTTTGTGTACCTAACAAGCAGATTACAGTGTTTAAGCCAAAAAATCCCCGTATACACTAAAAATTAAATTCTTTATCTATTGAAGGGGAAATATCTGATTCACAGTTTAAAGGAATGCAGCTTGATAAGCTAAACACCTCACTGGCCTTTCATTTCTTCACTATAAGACTGTGCAGTGTCCAGAAGATGCAACTCAGACCTCTCTTCAACAAGATCAATGGCCTCATATTTAAAGTTTCACTTCAGAGAAGCAATCCAAGGAGACTCGAACAAAGTGTCAATGTCATCTTCACTTTGAGCTTTTTTGCCATTTTTTTTTTTTAAAATGGATGTGCCAGTCAGTACTTTTCCAGCGATGAAACTCTGTGTTTGCTCACCGAGACTAAAAGACACCTGAGGAACAGAAACCTAGGGTACAGGTCTTTAAGTCTAAAAAGATGGTCTGTCCTACCTGTCTTTAAGCTGTTTCTTTACCAAATCAATAGTAACAGGAGTCATCTCATTACTGGGAGTTTTGAAAGGAACTGTATTATCTGTTTTTTGAGACTTGTTTTCTGATGATCCATACGCAGCATAGGTGTATGGAATGCCGTACGATGAACCGTAAGACAGTGTCTGGTAAGTGTTCTGGTAGTACACATTATTCACTTCTGCAGGCTGGCTTGGTTGAACCTAGTGGCAGAGGAAATGCAATTGTAGTATATTAGGCTTTAAAGAAAGGGGAAATTTACTTTTTTACACATCTGAAATCAAAGTGAAAAATGTAAGCAGATACAGTTACAAAATGTAATTATCAAGGGGATTTAAGCATCCAGTATCTAAGGTAGAAGAAACAAATGCCCACAAGAAGGTAAATGGACAAATTCTTAGTATCAATACCATTCTAAATACTTATACTATTTCTCTTTAAAGAGCATCAGAATTTACAGACTTAATTTCTCAAATGAAACAGCCTCCTGTAAACAAATCAAGTTTGTAAAGGATTTAGCCAATACTTGCAGAAACAAATCAAAAAAGAGTGCACAATTATATACATGCCTGGGGTATGTTGATTCCTTTTCGTATCTGCTCTTGCTCCCATCTACTGAGCTCTTCATCTTGCTCCCCTGCCACTAGTGCTTCATCATCGCTTCCTTCAATACCTTCATACAAGTACAAAAGAAGATAATGTATTCATGATTATAAGGGTCATGAATTCAAAAACCTGAAACCATGCTTCAGTGAGAAAATCTCACAGTATTTTCCTTTCCTTTTCATGAGGAATTAAGGACACTGGCCTGTGAATTATTAGCACAGGGGTTCCACTTGAAAGATCTAATGGGAAAATTTGCAATTCACTGCTGGTAAAATCCTCGAACGTCTAACTCCTTTTCCAAAAGGATATTTTACCTGCTTGACAGCAAGAAGAATTCTGTATCAAACCTTTTTTTTTCACAACTATATACTTCCTAAAAACAGAGTACAGGAAAAACAAGAACTGATCCTTAGTGTAAGTTTCTATCACAGTCAGCAGTGTGCACAGGAACATAGTTTTGTGCTCAGGATTTTACAAACATATTCCATTATGTAGTACTTTGCCTCAGAAATGTTATGCAACTCCAGATTGTTTGAAAAACATGTTGTTTAAAATGCTGAATAGGAGCACTCGCAGTGAAAACAGTGTGAATATTTATCAGCTGACCTTCCAAAAAAAGGGTTTACCTATTTCCTCAGCAATCTTTTGCCTCTGGGATTTTTCCTTCACTGTAAAAACTATCCTCCTCTTCTCGTCATCATCTTCATCATCACTGGCATCATTTTCATCTTCTCGAACAAGGCGGCTTTTACCTGGTTCACTGTCAACGGGGGTAAAGTCTCCAAGTTCACGAGCCATTTGACGCTTTTTCCTAGCGGCATGAATAAAAGCAGCATCTGGAATTTCTCCTAAAGACAGATGCGTGCACTGTTAAACAACCACTTTAACAAAACAGGTGTTACAATTTCTTATTGCTCATCTCTGTCACTGCACCAAATCACCTCTGCACACGGAAAAAAAATGTGAGGGGAAACAAATCCATACTCACACAAAATATTTGCAAGCAACTTAGATGCTAAACATGTCAACTTTCTGAGCAGATACCCTCAAAGTTGGGATCGTCACAGAAAGTCTGGCTCTGCTTCCAGCAGCTCATGTCATAAGAGCAGAAGCCTGATGCTCCTATGAGAAATATTCCTAAAGAAGAGGAAGCCCTTTACAGGAGCTGACTATTGCAAAGGGAGATAGAAAATGAGGTGTCACTTCCCATCCCAATACTGCTCCCAGCTCTTCTTATTTTGGGGGAATAAAAAGCATCAACAGTTTCAACAGTCAGTCATCGGTCAGGGAATAAGAGGACTCCAAATTAGACACAGTTAATATACAGAAGATTGTACAATCAAGGGGAAACATGAAAAGTGCCAGACCTAATTGAAAACTCTAAAATCTGCAGCACAAAACTTAATGCAACTTACATAAGTCTTATCAATCAATGTGTGGACCCAGGACACCCATCTGGTATTTGGGGAACAGACTACCATAATTAGCAAACTAGTTTCAAAAATATTTTTCCTAGAGTGATTTCTCTGACCTCAGGGCCTGACTAGAATCTCAGTATACAAAACAGGATAGGAGAGTATTTCAGACACCTTGCAGACCCATAACTGAAACATTTGAACTAAAGAAGAGATTTTAACTGAAAGCAGTTAAATCTCATGTGAAGTCAGCTATTCCAAATCTAGATTTTCTTTCAGTTTGTCATCTATTTGAGAGACAAATTCCTGCTTCTGACATCAGGATGAAGCATTCTGTAGCAAAACATATTCTCTCATAAGGCTTGTAAAACTGAACAACCTTTAAAAAATAGCAGTTTCTGTAATTCTCAGATGCTAAATTGCTGGAAACTATTTCCTAATCTCTCTCACACATTAGTCTGCTGTAAACATTGCCTAAATCACTTGGTAACTTATCAAACATAATACAAAAACCAACCTGGGCGGAGAACATTCAGTGATGACAGAGCACTTGAAAAAGCACCACCTGCTTTTGGTTTTTCTTCTTCCTTCTCACTTTCAACTTCCATTTCTTCCTCACCATGCTCACTGTTTGCAGTCCCATCTTCTTGGCCTATATCCTTATTCTGTCCTGTCTTTTCTAGTGGTGCTTCAACTGATAAGACAGCAAAGTCCATGTTTTACTCCTTTTATAAAGATCACTCAGAAGTATTTTTTTAAGATATAACAATCAAAAGTGAAAATCAAATGAAAATGTTAAATAATAATTTTACTGTTTGAGATCTAGAAAAATACACTTTCTTAATTGTGATTAAATCACTGACATACTCTCAAAACAAAATGTGACAAGGCAGGCCCCAGCAACTACTAAACATTCCCCATATTGTTAAGTATTAAGAAAGTGGGCGAACTCAACTTTGTGCAACCTTGTCAAAGTCTCTTACATATGCAATGAGAAAGCACTGCCTGTGTTACACCAAATCTTTCCACAAGCACCAGATGATTTCAAAAGAACCCTTCATTTTCCTCTCAGGCTACAACCTATATTAGGTGGGTAACATAGATACAGGCAGCAAGTACAAATAATATATAAAAAAATGCATGTTAAACCCAGCTACTCAATCCAAGCTGCACATATCTGACATTTCAGACTCAAGCACTTGTTTAGAGAATCCAGGCTTCTCTCTCAGTTGCAGCCTTGAAGTCTTTGAACTATAGCCACATGAATCAGGGAGAGCAAAACAAACAGCAATGAAACAAACATTGCCCACACAGCCATGTGCAAAATGCAATGTTTTAAGGGTCTTCATGACAGAAGCAAGAATCCAGGTTTCCACAGATGAACTAAACATTAGCCACAGAAATGATAATTTCTGGTTTTGCTCGTGCCCCACGTCACTGCATAGGCAATTTAAAGGATTCTAATAAGAAAGAATCTGTGAGTTTTCTAAATGCAGGCAAAACCTTTAAAAATAATTTCATTAAATTTTAAAATATTTCCTGCATGGGACCATGTTCAACCCCCATGTGCTTCTCTAGATCATTGCAATCTTTAGATCATAAGCCTCCCAGCTCGAGCTAGTAGTATTATATAATCCAAGTCAAAACTTAAGTGGAAAAGCAACCACTACACTTTACCAATAAGCTTCCCAAAACCCAACAGTACAATGAAACTGAGGTCCCAGGCTCTACTTGAAGCTCTCAAGGACTGTACATTGAACAGATCCTTTTGCTCCAACACTTTCAGTCTGTTATCTACTCAAAGGTTCAAGTCCTGAAACAAGCAGCTCTTGAACAATTAATAACAAAGACCACCACTCTGCTCACCCCCACAATCTTCCTGTTCAAAGAAAATGCATTACAAGGGCACATTCTGTCAGACAAGCACCAGAAATATTTTCAAACTAATGTAATTCCTTCCTAATTCAATAAGCAACTCATCTGTCATAAACACAGCTGCAGTTCAGAATACTGATGTCTATTTGACAACCATATAACAGAGCTGAGAAGTTCCATCCTTCTATGTTAATTTCTACATGAGAATCAAAGAACTCTCTACCAACTGCACAACAGCATTCCTAAGGCTCACGTAACACATTTCATCTGTGCTTTACTTCAGCTCTAAACGTGAAATCCTCTAGAAGACTAACGATCCATCCTGAAAACAAGAAATTAAATTACAGTACTTAAGCTCTTCCACTACAAAAGTTACTATTAATTTTGCAGTTACCATCTGTTGGAGAATTGACCTCTGTTCTAACTTTTGATTTTTCAAGATCTTCTTTGTATTCTTTCTTCAACTGTTTTACAATCTTTTTGCTGTAACTTGATTTCTTCACTTTGAAAACTTCTTCAGTTTCTTTAAAAGAGAAATTGGATAATATTACATTCATTAGATCTCTCAAGCATACTTACTAGCTAAATCTCTTAATTTTGTACCTGGAACTTCACAAATTGCCATTAACAAACATTGTAGGGTTTTTTCAAAGTCTTATTCTACGCTTTCAGTATTTCCATCAAGATTTCAAATCACGAGTCTGAGAAAAAAGTTTCAGTGATTTCAAGAGAATTCCTTCCAAGACGACTCAAAACTATACGGATTGTTCGGACAACAGGCAGTGAGTCCGAGGTGACCCATGAACACCAGCCACATCAGACTAAAACAAACTCGACACAAAGCCACAGGACACATGCTCCTCAGCCAGTGCTGCTGGCTCCAGGGGGAGACTACGGGCTGCACCTACTCCCGCACAAACCTGCGGGCTACCCAGGGGCAGTGAACGCAGCACAGGTGATGCACCAGCGACACAGAAACAGAGGCAATTTGAACCCCTATATCATAACTAGGCCCGCTGGGAGCATGATGGCTCCGCAGGAGCCAGGTCGGGCCGGGGAAGGCGCGGGCATCCCTGGCCGCCCGTACCGTGCCCCCAGGGCTCGCCCCCTCTTACGTGATCCCACATCACCGCACGCCACACGGGGGAACTGCCTTAAGTAATAAATATTGATCCCAACTCTCTTGGAGGGCCGGGGGAGGCCCAGTGCAGGCTGAGCAACTCCAGGTCCCTTCCATTCCCCCAAGAAGCTACCCAAAAGCCAGGCAACGACCCGCCTCACCCTCCTCCTCGTCCTGGAAGCTAAGCAGGCTGGCCCTCGGCACCTCTTTGTTCTCCCGCGAACGCTTCTTCTCCTTGGGGCGCCCGGCCGCCGGCAGCCCATTGCCCTGCTGGGGCTGCGGCGGCGGCGGAGGAGGGCGCAGGACAGCGGGCGCCGGCAGAACCCCCAGGCCTGCCCGGTCGCTTCCCATCAAGCCCAGCCCCAAGCCGAGAGCCGCGCCGTAGCTCGCTGCACAGGCGAAGGCCGCGGGGCTGCCGGGCAGGGAGAGGGGCACGCAGCCGGCGGGCAGCGGCAGAAGCCCGGCGCCCGACGCCAGCGGCATGGCGGCCTCGCTGGGCCCTTCCCCCGCCGCCCCGACAGCCGGCGCCGGCTCCTGAGGCGGCTCCTCGTCGCGCTCCTCATCCTCCTCCTCCGAGTCATTCCGCTTCCGCACATTCACCCTCCGCGCCTTGCGGAACATCCCGCCGGGCACCGACCGGCCGCCCCGCCAGGCCCCGGTGCCGCCCGCTCCAGCCGCCCCGCGCCGCGGCCCAGGCCCGGCCCCGCGAGCATGGCACCGCCGCCCGCAGCGCCCCCTGCCGCCGGCTCCACTACCGACGGGCGGAGGACGCGGCACTGCGCCTGCGCGCCGGGGAGCGCGCCGAGCGGGCTCGAGCGGCCCGGGCCGCCCCCGCTAACCCCTCACGGCAGCCGCCATCTTGCGTCGGGAGAGCCGCGCGAGCCGGGCGGGAAGGGGGAAAGGGGAGGGAGGGAGGAAGAGGAGGGCCGGGTAATGTAAATATAAAGTGAGTTATATTAAAGAAAAGATTCATCGTATGAGACGAGTTTATTTTACAAAATTTGTTTTATTACACCAGACATACACGTATTTTGGAGACATTGCTGTGGAAAAACACTGCGACTTTCTAATGCAGTACTTGCATAGGGCAAATCTATATAAAATAGAATTGGGAGGATCAGGTTCTTGGTATCCGTTGGGGCCGAATAGGGCCTTTGGGAAGATCTCCACAATATCGGAGCTGTGGATTTCTGTAGTTCAGGATTTTTTGCTCTTTCCAGAAAAAAAATCCTGCAGTGGTTTCTTGGGTACTGGAATAAAAGGTCTTTTGCACCAGCCTTATTCAGAACACTACAGTGGCAAAAGTAACTGGCAATTTAATTTGCTCTGTTAGAAAGCCCATGTACTATTAACCTTGTTTCTTCCCAAGGCCAGAATACATACATCCTCAGCTACTGCCGCATGTGTGAATTTTTGGACATCACAGTTATGGTAATGGGGAATTACTGTGACTTCAGCACATTTTTTACCAGAGGGCAGCAGATCTTTGCTGAAGATCATCGAGGTTTCATTTTTCCAGATTTTGGAGAAAGCCTTGGTAACATTTAGAAATCAATATATTTGTGTATGTGTGCTGCCTTCAAGTTTGTGAAGGCAAGATTAGTTCCCTTGCAGATACAGCTGGAGAAGGTAGTTCCTGGGAAGATTACATGAATTATGTCTGTAATAGACAGTCATGAGAAGTATCACTAGAAGTATTTGTAATTTGGAGAAAAAGTCTTATGGTTTGTTGCCAAGGTGCTGACAAAGGAAACTACATCTTTACAACAGCTGATTCAATTGTTCTCTCCATTAGTTAAATGGAGTTCCGTAACCAGCTTGCAAACACCACTGTGCTAAAACCAATTCCATCGTTAGCACATTGTTGATTTCAGAGGGAAAGCTCACAGGTTCAAAGTAATGGGGGGTGGACATGTATTTAAGTCTTCTGAAAAATTGTTTTGCTTCCTAGCAAATCTGCTCCATCATTGATTACAGTTATATCAATATAATTATTTAAAATATAAATAACTTTTCTTTAAAATTGCAGCAGCTTCACTGGTTCCTCAGAATCATGATAGCCATTCCCCATAGTGTGCAGAGAATCATGGAATCTCAGATTGGTTTAGGTTGGAAGAGCCCTTCAAGACCACCCAGTTTAATCCCCCCTGCCACAGGCAGGGATACCTTCCACAAACCATGTTGCTTCAAGCTCCATCCACCCTGGCTTTGGATACTTCCAGGGATGGAGCAGCCACAGCTTCTCTGGGCTGAAGTTTTCTTGTATTTTGTCTCAGTTTCGTGTAATCCATTGCTGGGAATGCAAAGCTCTTACAACTTGCTATTTTTCAAAGCCTTTATTGTACTATATGGATGGATACAGCCTTAGTCGTATCTCATGGAATTCAAAACCTCTCACAGAATTCAAACACAGGCAAGAAGCAGACTGAACTATTTTAACAGTCCTGGTATATGTTTTTCAGGGGATGACAACCTTTCTCGTGCAACACATCTGAAAATTGTCTGCCTGAAGCCTCGCCTCCCTTGTCAGATGAGACTCATTGTATGGGGTATTTCTACTCTCTCTTATGGGAGAACATGACCAATTTGCCATTATCACAAAAGCTGGAGCTCCCTGCATTTAGGGAATTGCAGGTGTCAGCACATCTGTCATGCAGGTGGCATCCTCTCCCTGGAAAAATATGGATCAGCTGAAGTGGTCCAGTGGAGAGTATGGGCCATTCACTTAAGTGTTAGACTTCCTGGTCCTTGTGGGTCCCTTCCAACCCAGAGTATTCTGTGATCTGGAAATAAAGATTATGTATGAAATAAGGAAGAAAGGACAGATGCAAGGAAATACCTGCTTCACAGAGGGAAGTCCCATACCTGTTTCCTAAATCGCTGAGCATAATGGGAGTAGATTGCACCTTGTAAAACAACCGTGAATTTACCTGCTGAGCTGCAATCTAACCTGAGTGGTTCTCTGGGGGTCTTGGATTCTTCTGCAGTGGGAACTATATGATTATGCCTTTTCTGTCCAAGACACAACCTTAAAACAAAATTTATCTGCAGATTTCAATTCTCGACTTAGAATACATAAACAAATTCTAACAGTGCTTTGGAAAACAGTAGTTTCACATTTACTTTGTTCTTTAAGAAAGTGTTTGCTGAATTAATCTGATGAATCTCTTACATCAAACACCTCTTTGTAGAGTTCTCTCACAGTCCCCTTGTGTATCCTCTTAGACAAACCGGGACAGACTTAAAAGCATCCCATCACTCTTTGCAGCCTCCCTCTTACTACTGACTGCTTTAAATTACTCAGTAAATGAATGTTACAACATAGCTCTCATTGTCTGAGGTTGAGAAAACATCTAAGTACAGCAGGCTGGGAAAGTGCTTTATGATACTAGAGACGTTTTCCACACTGTATGACTTCAGCAATGAATATCCATTGAAAACTGAGGTATCCAGAAAAGAAATACGTGAAAGCATTTGCCTGTCTTTGTTGTGTGCCTCAAGCAAGTCTTTGTCATTATTGCTGCTGCTGGAGATGGTTACACTCTGGTCTGGAAATTGTCCCTTGACCTTGTTTACCTGGAGCTTTTGAATTCCCCAAATGGCCAAATATTCTGTTGGGAGAGGAGTGGTACCACAGAAGGACAGCTTCAAATCCCACACCCTTGTGAAGTTGAGGACCATCCCCAGCACAGAGGTGTCTGTGAACCAGATGCTTAGGTGGCTGTTGTAGGTAGTTTTTTCCATGGTAGGAGGCAGCACTGTTTTGTAGTTGCACATCAAGTTTGCCAGGCAGTAATCACAGTCATGGATAGCCACAGAACAGCTGCAGTTGTGAATTGTGTTTTCCTCAGTCAAAATTAGCATGTGATTCTTCTGATTTCTCAGAAAAACTGATGTGTATGCCAAGGAATCTGGCCAAAATGAGAGCCAGAAAAATGGAGAAAGCAGGGTAGACTATTGGCTTCATTAGTAGGTACCAAGCTGCCAAGTGTCTTCTCCTTATACTGAGTGATTTAGATCACATGGCTTTAACTTCTGAGAAAAAACAATTTCTTTACTATACTAAAGATCTCTCAATGGTTAATATTACTTTGCTTTTCCACTCATTACTTGTCGCATACCTGGCCTATTTAGAGTCATACTGCAGTTCTGCATTAAGGGGAAACCACAACTACACTGATTTAGAAAATGGATTGTGACTAAAGTTTGGGATTCTTTTTTTGTGCTTTTTTTGCTCTAAGTGGTTTCATCTGCTTATAACACATTGAACACATTCTTCTCTATGCAGACAGCTCCTTGGTCTGGCATGTGCAGAGGTAAGGACAGGACAAGGAGTTGTGCAGGACAATTCTTGCTTGTTTCTCCTTTCTGCCTTTTTTGCTTCCAACCAAACAGTGGTGACAAAGGACCCTGTTCTCCACTTCACTGAGTGAGGCAGTCTGAGAAGGCCTAGCAGCAATAGCTTTGTTTTACACCTGAATTGCTAAGTAACATTGTGATAACCTTTCCCTTAAACTGATTGTGGGATATTGTTGGGGATTATGTATTCTTCCTTTTATTTTTTCTTACCAATAGAATTTTTCCTCATTAGTTGTGGGGAAACCTGACTGCTGGTACTTATTGGGTGCTTGAGAAGAGTTTGGCTGGGCTCAGGGGAAAGGGAAGTTGCAGGTACAAGGGAGGGCAGGGGCAGCTAAGGATAGAGCTGCTTCTTCTTGTTCTTGTTCTTCTTGTTCTTCTTCTTCTTCATCATCTTCTTCTTTGTCTTCTTCATCTTTGTCATCTTCTTCTTTGTCCTCTTCGTCATCTTCATCATCATCATCTTCATTGTCATCTTCATTGTCTCCTTCTTCTTCATCTTCGTTGTCTTCCTTGTCTTCATTTTCTTCTTCTTCTGTGGCCGCTTGCACCCCCTGTACTGCCAGGACATCCTGCAGTGCCAGCCACTGCTGTGGAGCTTCTGATACATCTTATCCACTGGCCTGGGATTTCTGCTCATTCCTGCCCTTCCAGCAGGGTGTTCCTCAGAATCCTGCAGGAGCAGGGGGGTCGACTGCCCACAGGGGGTTTGTGAAGCAAAGCCTCTCTTCCATCCTTTCCTGCCTTGGCCAAGAAGGCTGTCACGGGGTCCCTGGTTCTGTTTTGTTATTAATGCCATAGTTGTTGTTGTTTGTTTGCCTTGTTATACATACTAATAAAAAACTATTATTCCTATCCCCATATCTTTGCCTGAGAACCTCTTAATTTCAAAATTAGAATAATTCAAAGGGAGGTAGGTTACACTTTTCATTCCAGGGAAGGCTCCTGCCTTCTCTAGCAAACACCTGTCTTCCAAAACAAGACAGATGTACTGGGAAAATGGAGGGAGGGAAAGCACTTAAGGGCAGAAGTATTGCTGGGCACAGCACATATCCTTCTGAGCTATGTGAAATGCTGACAAAACCCAATTTATATCCATGTGAAGCTACATCTGCTCCAGCCTTAGTCTGTAAGTTTTAAAGACCAAGGACCACTATGTCTTGCACAGCAACTACTACGGGATAGATCCAGGCTTTGTCAGTTGCTCTGCCCCTCCTTATTTTACCCTAGCAAAGCAAAATAGCAACTTCACACATACCTATGACAATGGAGCAAGTTTCCATCCCAGCCATGGGCCACCTCAAACGGTTAGGAGCATGTTTGGTGGGGCTCTTGGATTCTCAGCTGCCAGTCCTTTGGTCTTCAGAGTGGGTTTGAATTTTACCAGGAGCATCTGTGTTTTCCTGACATATTATTATTATATGATGGTACAGGCAATGAAACACGGTGCGATTTCTTAACACAAATTATAAAGATGTTGGAAAGTTTGTTTAATTTGATGCAACTGTTTTGAAACACAAGGAGCATTAGAGACAAATTTTGACCAAAGATGACAGATTCTAGTGACAGCAGCAGTAGGGCACATGCTGGACAGAATTAGGTCCTTATCATGTAAAAAGACTGATTCACATCCATAATGTTTGTCTGCAGCGCTTCAGAAAACGTGGCAATATACCTACAGTTTTGCAGACTTCTGTTACTCATATTCTTGTTCCTGTTTATCCTATTCCTGTTCCTGTTCATTTTCTTATCTCATTGCTGTTTTAACTAAACTGTTCCTATCCCAACCCTTGAGCTGTGACTTTTGTGCCTCCAGCTGGAGGTGGGGGGAGGAGAGCATGGGAGGCTTTTTTAGTGTGAGTACTAAAGTGGAGAATACCATTCCCAAATCGTGACAGAAGGATGCAGACATTTAAGTTTTTAAATCAAATATTTCATATATGTTGTGGAACGTACCAGAAATTCCAGTCCAGCTGCTGGCTGATGTTTAACTCCAAAGGTCAGACTCACCCAAGCTATAGATGTTGTGGTATCATTATTGCTAGACATGTTTCCACTATCTAAGCATTTAATCACATTGGAAAATCTATTACTACACGTCCATACTGCTTATTTTCTCAGTCCTTAATAGTGGCTAAAAATTGTGATAGACCAGAAATCTGTGATATCAACACAGTTTCACAACTAAATGAAATTATTTTAAATTTTCTGTGTTGGAGGTAGTATTTGCAAGAAATCCTAGACAATGTCGACAACGTGAGTTTGGACTAAGTAAAAGAGATTCAAACTCCCACCTATGTCAAAAGAAGTGATGCTGCTTTTTCCACTTAACATTTGAGGGCTTAATATTCATAAAACATTAGATTAAAATACTTTGATGCATCCTCATTAGTTTTAACCCTTGTTTCTTTTATTTTTCTCAGTACCTGAAGAGTGGAGAACCTTTAAAGTTCTCTACTGGTTTGCAGCCAACCGATCAGGTTTAGCTTAGCTGATAACATTTAGGCCCCATCCATCAGAATCCAAACAAAATTCTAAATTCTGACATTCCAGGAAATTTAGACTCCAGAAATACATCTATTCTTCTCTGTTCCCTGCAAATCAGGAACATTCCTATCCAGTTCCCGAGATTTAGTTTCTGTGTGGCTTTGGTGAGAGATATGCAAGAAGAAATATACATTGCAGGTTATGTGTCTGGGAAGTGTCAAATGCAACACATCTTTTCTTAAGCTAACAACTACCTACAAAAAAGTATGCATTGTATGGTTCCTAATCAAACTACATTGCTGTCTCCACTCCTTAAGGCTTGGAAAATGATTTGCTTTAATTTTTAGGGATGGCAGAACTGCCCTCAGTAGAGCTCTTGGAGCCCTTTTTTGTAATATTGTCATTAAGATGAAATAAAATATGGGGTGATTTTCTTGCCTGATGTAGTTCTGTTCTCCATCATCATCCATCCAATTAAAAAGATGCAGTATTTCAGAAAACTATAGAATATGGTATGTGTGGTACATCTTTCCACCATGGTCTCTCTCTGAGCATTACCCACTTCCCTTGAGATAATTTATCCCTTGAACTCACCAAAATAGTTTTAGACATAACCTATAGAAATTCAAAGAATGCAGCAGTTTGTGCTAAATGTCAAGATTTTCTATGCAATTTTGTAGGGTAAACTGGTGGGTATGCCTTCATCTCTCCTCTAAGTTTTCAGTAAAATTTAGCTAGACTTCCAGTATAATCAGTACAACCATTTAAAGTCTCATCCACCTGACACAACGGATTTTACAACTGCTCTCCAAAAGCTATTTGACATGTCCTTGTGTAACGTAGCAGGTACAGAAGTTCTGTAAAAATCATAGAAGCCTTTTTCAGCTTTCTAGTTTATATTAGAAGACTTTTGAACTCAGGAAGCAAGAATAGGCTTTTAACTCTGAACTTGGCAAATTATCTGAAAGCTCTTTGGCTCACTGATGGGTAACCAAAACCTACCTGCCTTTATGTATCTGTTCTGATGAAAAGAATAACTCCTTTGTCTACAGAAGCTCAAGCTAAGAAGGAGCTGGTTTGCATTTTATTTCCATATAATTGTCCATTAGCTGGTTTAGACCATCATTCTTGTCCAACCTTATACTCAGTGTTCATCAATACTTGAAAGTGGCTGGAGTGATAAAACCCGTAACACATTTGCATAACAAAAGTGATTGAACTTTTAAATTATGAGTGAGATGATTAATAAATTCATTTTTATTAAAACACAGAATGACTCCATAGCCTAAATGTGGCATATACTAAGTGTCATATACTACTACTGAAGATTTGGTTTAAACTTTCAATCTAAAGAATCTAGTGCTCTACCAGGCTGCAAGATGACCTCCAGCAGAAATAATATCACCCTGGTAAATACCTCTCCTTGTCCAATCCAGCAAAAAATAAATTTGTCCAAGCAGATGGTGATTTATTCTAACAACATAGTTTCTCCATGGTGCTATTATTTCTAACAACATCCCAGACAACCACGGTTCAAATGATGCGTGCCTTCCACTCAACTGCACTGGTATTTGTTCTAAATTGGTCTCATACAGTCAGCTAAAAATTACACTGTGTTTTGAAATTATGCTCTGTGATTGCAATGTTTCCTTTTATGAATTACTGGTCAGTTTTTGTTCCAGTGGTAAACTTCAACAAATTCCCCCACCCCTGCAAAGGTAAATTAGAGATAAAGCCTACATTCCTGTCCTTTCTGTCTTTACATGCTCTGGTTTGGGACCTACAATTAGAAGTAAAAAAAACAAGAGGGCAGTAAAACTAGGAGATGAACAGCTACTGAGCCCTTTCACCATCACCACCACCACCCCACCTGGCTGCCCAGAATCGAAGTATGGCAAGCACTTAATGTGTGAGAACGAAGCGAGAAATCTGTGCATAAGAACACATTGGTGCCTAAATAGTTATTAGACTGTATTGCCCCAAAGATCTTTTCTTATGTCAGGGTAAAATGTCATCCAAATTCACTGAGCAGTGGTAGCACATTGCTACCCCATGGAAATTACTGATAGTTAATTCAATTCTTCAAACAGCTGAGAATGCTTCCCCAGCAGTTACCTACCAGTTACAGCATTATAACACCTCTGAAAAGTTTTGAAGTGTGGATTTTGGTTTCTACGAACTGAAGATACCTCAGTTCTGGTGTCAGATAGTAAAGATTCAGCAATTACAAGAAGAGTTCTGATACTGCCACTGCAACGGCTGTCTGGGAAATGGGGAGGTGGAAGTGAGATATGGTTGAGATGAAAAGATACTTAATTGTCCTGAAGCTGCTAATTATCAAGAAGACCTTGGTGATTGGCATAATTTTCTTGATTTTCATGTGGCTGAAGTCTGAAGCTACCATTGTTTTCCTCGTAGACATCCCTGGGAGTGTTCAAGACCAGGTTGGACAGGGCTTTGATCAACCTGGTATAGTGGATATAGCAGAGGTTGGAATGAGCTGGGCTGTAAGGTGATTTCCAACCCAAAATATCCTGTCATTCTCTCAGGGGCTGGGTGGAGGAGAGGCAACTGCAGCCCAGAGTTGGGATGGAGGAATGAAGGAGAAACAAGGAGTAAGAATCCTTTTTCAACAAGTCAGGAAGCTCTTATCAGGGCAGAATATCCAGAAAGAGAACAAAACTGAGCTCCTGGGGCAGGCTTTTCTCTAACTTTACAAGCCTGTGTTGACCAAAAAGAAAAGGGAAAACATTTCTGTAAAAGAGCCACCCATGATGCTCCTTCTGTGGCTCCTGATTAGTGTGGAATATATCCAACCCAGTGTTTGTTGTTCAGTAATGAGTTGTTCCTTCCATGCAAGAGCTAGCTGAGATCCTAGAAGCTGCCTCAGAGTCCCTGCAGCCTGCAGTGCTGGCCTGGGAGGGGTAAGGCCACTGCTGTTTGCAGCTGCAATCTCTGCAATAGAGAGGGGAGAAGGGAAGCTGCATTCTCTGCTTAGCAGCAATCAAAACTACCAATTATTTTAGGGAAATACTTCTAGTAGCAAAAACCTACTTCTGAAAAAAAACTATTCTGAGTGATCTAAATGTAGTAAATAATTTGTTCATTTTTTTTCCTGAATGGGGGGCCTCTCAGGCAAAAATCAGACTAGATATAAATAGCAGCAGAAAATTATTAGTTTGATTGTTTCAGCCATGCATGGTTTTAGATCTGTATCTTCCTTCCAGCATGGAAACCCGTGGTTTATTATGTGTTATCCCAAAGGTTTTCTAGCACAAGATTCCAGCCCTGTTCCTTTTGCTTCACAGGTTTTGATTGCTAAAGGGGATTTTCAGTGCTTATTTAGTAGTAGCATTATTTCAGTTTTTTTGAATCTGCTTTGATAATTCCACTTTATATTTTTCTCTCTAATTGCAGGTCTGTGTATTAAAAAACTACAAAAAAAGCAATAAAAAGCCTTTGACTACTGTGTGAGAATGCTACTGTCACAAGGAAAGTTTATCCTATTCAATGGAAGTTCCAAGCCTATGAAATTGATTTCTATTCTTTCTTCAAAAAAAAACTAATTAAAACCCCTCATTGACCACTTGTACTCACTCACATACACCTATCTGAAAGTGTAAAGAGGAGTTTAAATTGGAATAATTTTGTGCAGCTTGAGTAATGTACACAGGATGAATAGCAAACCAACTTTAGATCAAAATGTCATTTTGAACTGAGCAGGTGTTAAAATATAAGATTACAGGAAAATGCAATGAGTCAGTCCCTGAATAAACCTAATCTGAATCTTGACTGCAGACTAGCTACATAATCTGATCAGAAAACCCTAGGGAGACTGTGGCCTTGAGGAAAACAAAATGCTGGATTTGATGTTTTTACTCCATGGGAATTTTAGGAATTCCCTAAGTGGGCTGATTGCTGAGAGGAATTTTGTTTTCCTTCTCTGCTTAAAAAAATACTGTACTTATTTATTGCAAAGTCAGAAAGTACTTTGGACCTGATTAGTGTAAGAAATTTGATAACCAGGATGCCTTGGCAAGAAAAAACAGAGCTTTGAAGACTGCAAGAAGATTGAATCAGACTGGTGACAGGGAAGATTAAATCAAGTAGAAGAGATATTGCAAAAAGGTATAAATTTATATGTTTGTATGATGTTTAACCCAATCATTGTAGTAAAAAATTACTAGCTTTCCTAGAATGGTATACAAGCTTATGTAGCCCACAGTAAATTTGGATTCTGATCACCACTCAGTTGTCCCTGTCTCTCTCCATCACCAATACTTATTTAGTTAGTCCATAGATAAATTGAGGCAAGTAAGTTTGTGATCAAAGCTGAAGTTCTACAGCCTTTCAGGCTGCAGCACAATTCATTCTTGTTGTCAATAGCTTGGAAATTATATTTGCATCTGCTTGTGCAGCTGAACCCTGGGCTATTGGTATTAGGTTGCAGCAGTGGAGTGCTCAAGTGTAGTGGAACAAATTCCTTCCCAGTAAGATAAAAATGCAAGATAAAATAGGCAGTACTGTAGCACTGAACTTGAAAAACACACTTGAAATGTTCACTGTACGGGTATTTTGATTTTCAGGTGTACACAGACTCCAGGAGAGGCAATTCTTCTATAAACACCTCTTTAAAATCCTCAAGCCTGTCCATCCTATGCAGAGCTTCTTTCCACAGCAGAGGCAAACATTACAGCGGGGAAGGCTGTAGCATGGAACTGCAGGGAGACAGAAAAACAGGAGAAAATTCAAGAGAAAAGAGGACATTTTCTTCTCCCAAAGAACTGGGAGTGGCGATACCTTCCCTTTTCCCCCCAGATGAAGGTTACCCTCAGCAGGTCAAAGCCCGATTATTCCCAGCCCTGAGAAAGCAGGAAGGAGGCATGTGCAAGAACTTCATTTTCATGCTGTGTTTCATACATGCAGTCTGCACTTTTGCTAATAAAGAGTAGGGGACCAGGATGAGTGGCAGGATTTGCTTTGCCAGAACAATCCTTGAGCTATTCCAGCTTGGAGGTGTGCACAATACATGCTGTCTGTGCGAGGGAAGGCAGATACACACTGACCTGGGTATTCACATTTGAATTGCATCACAATAAGAATTTACATAAATGAAAAGTGAGAAGAAAGATTAATGAAGATAAATAAATATTTACCAGCATGGGAGGAGAGAACTGTTTTGCACAGATGTAAGGTAGAATGATTGGTGGAGTTGCTCTCTGGGATTTAAAGTCCAAGTTTTCAAAAAAACACACAAGTGTATATCCATGCATAAAGCATGAATGTGCAGGCTCACAATTACACAATTATATTTTCATACAAGAAGTATTTCTGTAATTGTAAGGTATGCACAGTCAAAGCCCTGTTTATTCATGTGTCCTTAGAAAGAGACACCTTCTGGGAAGCCAGGTGTCCCAAGGATGGGTGGTCAGCACTGTCCAAAAAAACAGAGCTACCCTTGGTGGCTCAAGCTGAGCACTTCAAAACTGAAGTACTTACATTCCTTTTTAAAAGATTTTTTTAAATTTTCATTTTTTATGTCAAACCAACTACTCCCTGCAACAAGGGCACTTACACTGAGTGAACTTTAGGAAAGGAAGCTTGACTGCAATTTTGGTTATTTCCCAGTACCCTTTCTAATGTGACCTGGACAAAAGTTCAAGTTAAATATTACATGAAACTAAAGATTTGCTAATCCCAAAACATAATGCTGAAAATTAGTCTATTGTAGAACTAAATTTTCTATTGTTCAGATCCCAAATAAGGGGAAAAAAAGTGAGATCAGAAAGCTGCATGATCAAAAAAACTGCGGTCACTAAGCAACAGGAGACTGAAACTCTGGAGCAGGGTACCTTGGGGCCAGATACCTCAGCTTTGTTCACTGAGACAATGGATGTTGTCATTGCCATTGAGACTCCAGAGCTACACAGAGATTGTATATTTACTTTAGTTTGTCCTTACTGTATCACTGACTTTATTTATAAATTAAATGGCAGAATAAAACAGAGGTCCTAGATGCTCTTTCCTTGAGTCTTCTCTTCCAATGCTCTTCTCAAGGCAGTTTTAACTGAATGTGTCAAATCCTGTTGGCTGGAATAATTCCCATGATAATTCCTGTCCCTTTCTAAGATTTGCCTAAAGGAGTCTTTGCAAAATGGAGCAAAATCTCTCAACCATTCTTTGTGGTTATTCTTCATATAACTATTGATTATTACCTTAGGCATACAGGTACAATGTATAAACAATTGCAACACATGAAAGGCAAATTTTACAGAATCTGTTACTTCATCTTCATTATAAAGCAACAAATTTGAAACATAAATGTGGCGACGTGCCTCTGAGGAGGCAAAAGAGTTACATTGTCCCACCCTAAACCCCTTGTGAAGGGCGGCCCAGGAGTTCTGATGGGGTTTGAGTCCCTGGGGGGTTCTCCCTTGCTGTGTTTCTAGTGGTCCCTGACCCTGAACTCCACCCTCAAGGGTGGAAACCCTCGGGGGTTCTGTCCCTCAAAAAACCCCTGCTCAGCCTCTGTTCGGGGCTCTGTTCTGGACCTGAGTTTGTTCCCATGCTGAATAAATGGTTTCATGAACCGGGAGCCCGTCTCGTTGGTGTCCCATGCTGGTCCCCAGAATCCTGCTGCTTCCCTGGATGAGATCCTGCAGTTGCGGACTGCAACACATAAATACCTGCTGGGAAGGGTTACTGAAAAGGGAAACAGCCTCATTCATAAAAATACAAGCTACTAAATGTTTCTCTCTTATCTACCTCTCACCTTTAAAGCCACACATGGAAAACACCATCTTTGTGGCATGTTTTACATTCCTGTTTTCACAGCAGAGTACCTACTGAATGCTAGAATTTCTGCTGCTAGCCTGGGACTAACTGTGCTGATTATCAGTGAGATTATTTACAAGAACTGATAAGCAGCTTCACAAGGAAATGCAGTAGGAGTACCCTAAAAAATCACAAGGCAACGTGCTGTGGAGCAAAGGCACTCTAGTAGGGCACATGTAAGGAACAAAGACTAAGATTTGCTGTGATTCAGATGAAAATATATTTGCTGCTTTTTCAAAAACAATGCCTGGCCTTTATATGCTCCAGGTCCCTGTGAGAATGACTGATACTGGTACACAGTATCAGCATACCAAAGTCAGGAGGAGTAAGGGTGCCATTCAGAGCCTGGACATCCAGGCACTTTTTTTTCCTAGCAAATGCCCAAGCCATGAGCAGACAGTTTCTCCAGAAAGCTATGGGAAATGGTGTCAAGGCTTTGCTAAACCCCAGGAAGACAATCCACAGCCTTTCACTCGCCCCCTGAGCAGGTCATCTTGTCACAGCAGCCAGATTGGTCAAGCAGGGCTTGCCTTTCACAAACCCATGTTGGCTGGGCCTGATCCCTGGTTGTCCTGCATGTGCCACATGATGGCACTCAGAATGGTCTGCTCTGTCACCTTTTGAGGTACCTGAGACTTTTCCTTATTCTTTGTCTCTGGGTTTCCCCAGCCATCCAATAAAGGAGATTCTTAGCCCTCATTTTGTGGTAAATGTATGTATAGAAACATTTATTTCATTGTCTTTTACAGCAGTGGCCAGATAGGCTTCTATTCTTCTTGTTTTCTCTCTGCGTAACCTCATTACATTCTTGTTGCTTACCTGACTTGCTGTCTCTTTCAAATGTCATAAACTCTTCTTTTTACTCTGAGTTCCAGACAAAGTTCTTCTCCCTCTGGCTCTTCTTTTAGCATAGCCTGCTCCTGTGCCCTGAAGATTCATTCTTACAGCACGTCCAGCCTTCCTGGACTCCTTTGCTGTTCAGGACAGCCTCCTGAGAGACTCTGTCAACCAAAGTCTGCTCTCAGGGAGTCCAAGGTGGCAGTTCTGCTGACTGTCTTCCTTACTGCTCCAAAAATCCAAAACTCTATCCTTTCAAGGTCACTGTGCCCAGGATGGCCTCCCACCACGCACTAGTCCTTCTCTCCTCACAAACAGCATGTCCAGGAGGTGCCTTCCCTAGCTGCCCTCTCACCAGCTGTCAGAAACATCTCTTCCACACACTCCAGGAACCTCCTGAACTCTCTCCTCTGTGCTGGATTGTATTTTCAGCAGATGTCTGCTGTGTTGAAGCCCCCATGAAGACAAGGGCTGGCCATCATGAGGCCTTGTCTGCCTCTTGGTCAGGTGATCTGTACCCAGCTACCACCTGGCTATCTGCCCTGTTGGCCTTCCCCACAATTCTTACCCACCAACCTTCGACACTTGCATCACCACTGTCAAACTCTAGACAGTCAAAACACTCCTTCACATACAGGACTACCCCACCACCCCTCATTCCTTGCCTGTCCCTTCTGAAGAGTTCACCACCATCCATTGCACCATTCCAGTGGTGCTAGTCATCCCACCATGTCTTTGTGATGGCAACGATGCCATAGTTTTCCTCCTGCACCATGCCTTCCAGGATCTCATGTTTGCTGTCCACGCTGCAGGCACTGGGGGAGATGTACTGGGTTGTCAATCCTGATACCTTTTTGGATTTTGGAGCTTTCTGGGGAGAGAAGCTCCAATTCCTGAATGGCCATTCTCAGGAGCTTCCATGGTTTCTGGCACATCAATAACACTTGCACTCTTGCTGCTTCATGGATCTCTATCTCCTGTGTCTACTGAGATGGTAGCCTGAACGACCATCCTTAGAACAGTGTCAAGCCACTCCCAGGCTTATCTCAAGTGACCTGGTTTTCATCCCCTTCCCCCTTCAAATCCAATTTAAGGCTCATTCAACATGCCCTACTAAGTCCTGCACAAAGATCCTTTTCCCTCTGAGACAGGTATAGCCAGTCTGTCACCAGTAGGCTTGTTGTTATCTAAACCATCCCATGATCAAAGCCCCCAAAATTCTGTTGGTGACACCTGGCTTAAAGCCAGGGATTTGTCTGCACAACTTTCCTATTTCTACCCTGAGCAGTGCACCCCCCAGGCCAACCTTCCCCAGTTTTACTACCTGGGAATATGCCTGGGGTCAGCTAGGTCCAATGGCCATATCCCTTCCCAAGTCCTTTCAAACCCCCACCCTACTTGCTGGTGGGGCAGCATGAGGAGCATCAAAGGCCTTGACGTGCAGTATTGACTGAAACATCCCTGGTTTATCAATGCTCCCTCCAGCAAAAATCCAAACCACAGCCCCAGGGAAGAAACAGAACTTCTCCTGCACCCAACATGGTACATTCTCAGGTCCTGTGGTACCCAATACCCCACCAGCCCCATCCCACCCTTAGCTATCATGCACAGATATAATTCCTTTAGTCTATGGACTATGAAATATCTATATATATATGTCTACTACTCCTATGAAATATCCATAAAATTCCCATAAAATGTCCACAAATCTTCACAAAATCATAGAATCATAGAATGGTTTGGGCTGGGAGGGACCTTAAAACTCATCTTGTTCCAACCCCCTGCCATGAGCAGGGATACCTTCCACTTGACCAGGTTGCTCTCCAGGCCCCATCCAACATTGAACCTTCCCAGGGATGGGGCATATACCCGCTCTAGTTTGGCCTTCTGCATGGCTGAAGTGCCTCCTGGGGTGTATCTTCTCTGTTGGGGGTTTATGCATGGCCACACACTTTGAGGTGTTCCAACATGACCTCCAGCACAGCCACAGATGCTTCAAGGTGTACCTTCTCCAGCATGGTTTTATTCTTGGGCCATATTTCCTTCAGAGGTGCTCCTGCAGCAGAATGGACATACCCATGGTCACTGATGAGGTGTGCTGCTTCCACATGGATACATCTACATGTCACAGTAAACAGAAGAATCCACTAATGAGAACCAGACTAATTTACAGTAAGGCATGCACAGGAGCCCTGTGGTTTTACTTTCCCTTCCTCCTTGGCCTCCAGGGCTGCCCTGGCCGGGCTCTCCTCCCACCAGAGCTTACTCCTCATCCCAGCTGCTCCAAGGGGACAGTGTCTCCTTCTCCTCACCAGGGTTCCCCAGCTAGATTCCTGCCCTCAACCAGGGATAGTGCTGCTTGCATTTCTCCCACTACAGCAAATCCTTCATGTGCCATCCCAGTGAGCCCCAGGACCCCTCCTCCTTGGTGTCCCCAGCACCTCAAACTCTCATCCCTTTGACCCCTCATCACCCATGGATATCCCCACATATCTGGCTGTTGTCCATCTCCCTGCTGGCTGATGGAGCCCCCTGTCTGGGGAAACCACAGCTCCTGATGGATGTGAACCTGACCAGTACATGGGGGTGATGGGTGACAATGGCCAAGTTGTTGCTGCCTGCATAGAAGGAGTCAGAGGTGGTTGAGCAACAAATGATAAATTTTTGGGGGTTCGCTTTGGCTTGAAAGGGTGCCTAGCTGTAGGCTGCCATCCCAGTGTCATCAGCATTGGCCCCATGGTCCCCCTGCTTTGTCTCTGAACATCCAAATCTGCTGTGCCCTGCTGTGCACACCCAGGTCCCCAGGGAGAGGTATTGCTGCTGACCTGAGCCACAGCCTAAACCATCCTCAGCAGCATGATGGGGACTGGGGCAGGCACTGCATCCCAGGTCAGGAGCACCCTGCACCCATGCACCCATAAGCTCAGGATATGCTGCTGGCTGGGATCCCAGTGGAGTTGCTCCTGGTGGGTGACACAGCAAAGCAGGTCTCAGCTGGTGTTGGCATCAGTGTCTGGGTCAGTGCTGGGATGTGTCAAGGAGGGGCTCTGCCCTGTGATGCAGATGGGGTGCTTTCCCTCAGCCTGCCCTGTGTCTCTCTGCAGCCCCTCCCAGGTCCCACCACCCTCCCTGACCTGACCTTGCTCCTGCTGCCACACCTCCCCAGCCACTCATGGAGCAACCAGTTGCTTCCCTGTCTGCAGCACCACAGCACCTGGGGGCTTCACTCAGGGTGACTCTGCCTGCCATGGAGCATCTGCTGGCCCCAGACCCTGGCCACCAGCAGCCCCCCACACCATCAAGACCTCCACCTCATCAAAGAGATAGTATGGAACATGACCCCCACCTTCTTAGCTGCTACTGTGTCCATGGGAACATCGCAGTACCACCAACCCATCCATGTTGGCTGCTCCACCTCCACCTCCCTCTGGAAAACGGGCACCCTGCCCTTCAACTGGGATGTCATCTTCATGATGGAGACCTGTTGCAGTGCATTTTTGTTCATTATATTTGATTCAATTACCTTCTGTATTGTTAAGTTGTATCTCCGCTCCCCCTTGTTAATAGTTTATAGTCCCAGTTGTGCCCTCCTACCCCAGTTGCCAGTCCACCCTGATACCTGCCCCTTGTTCCCGAATGTTCCCTGTTCCCCCTCCCATTAAGCTGTCAATCCTCCCTTGTGCCAACCTCCTGCCTGGACCATCCCCTTTGGAATTCCCCTATTCCTCCAAGCCCCACTGGCCCATGTGCCCCACTCTCCTCCCCTTGTGTTCCCCACTGGCTTATGTATTGTGTAACCCAGCCTTGTGCTCTTCCCCTAAGTCTTCCCTATTGGTTTATTATTTGTACACTCCCCTTGCTTACATGTACCCCTGTATCTTTTGTCTTTCATCCCTGGCACCTTCAAGAGAATGAATCCCTTTTGGAAGCCACATGGAAGACCTCTCCCTCATCCTTGCTCCTGCCCTCGAGGCTGGACAGCCAGTGCCGTAGAGCATCAGCCCTAATCTGCCCTGCTTCCCAGGAGCAGCCCACTCTTGGCTCGGTGCCGGGAGCTGGCTGGGGAAAAATCTGGCGCTGTGTCAGAGACCTGCTACAGTGTCCCTACCAAGGACTTGTTCCATAAGGACAAGGAGGTCCTCATCGTGCTTTTCCAGATGTTTGAGGTTGCTGAAATCACCCTCTTCCAGCTGTTTTCAATTGTGCTCAGCACCTACATCTGTGATTTTGTGAAAGGTGATGTCCCTGCAAGACAGTCTCTGCCACCGCTGGGCCATGGGGACATGCGGCAGGGAACGGTCCTGTCCCACCAGCTCTGCCAGGACAGGGAGGTCTCGATCTTAGTGGTGGGGAGGGCATGCCATGGACACACAGCCTTGCACATCTCAGAGCAGCTCTCACCTGTGGTTTGCAGTAGGGTCTGTGGGCAGCAAAGCGTGACACAGTGTGCCACAGTGTGCCACAGCATGGCACGAGATGGCATGGCAGGGCTGGGTGCCATGGTGTGCAGTGAGAAGTGTGCTGCTGCCATCACACTGCAGCAAGAAGGGGTCAGGGATGGAGCCACCAGCATCAGGGGAACAGCAGGACAGGATGGGGGACATGGAGATACCCGCACAGGGTCCTGCATGGCAGGTATCTGTGCTCAGCCTGGCCGTAGTGTCACTGCCCCCAGGACATTTGGCTGAGCCTGACAGAGGTCTTTGCTGAGTGGCAGCTGTGGTGTCAGGATGCAGCTGTGTGTGGGGTCTGTGAGAGGCTCTCCCAGGAATGGAGTCTGGAATTAACCGGGCTAGGGGGTACAGCAGGGCTGTCTTGGGCAGGTCCCTGCCCAGGTGGCTGCTCCACTGCTTGCCTTCCCCATGCTCTTAAGAGTCACTGTGGGACTGGGGTGTCCCCAGGGGGCTCCTGTGGCTCCCTGGGCTGAGGGCAGCTCATGGGGCCTGCACCTGGAGGCTTCTCCACTCCCCCCCACCCCCATCCCTATCCCTCCCACATTCTGAGCATCCTGAAGTGTGATGCCCCTAGCCCAGGGGTTGCTCAAAGGGTCTGGGATTTGTTCTCCAGCCTGTCCCACAGCCCAGTGGGTCACACCCTCCACAAGCACCTGAGTGAGCAAGAAGGGGCCTGGCAATAAAGAGCAGGTGGCATCCTGCCAGCACAGGATGGTTACAGGGGTTGCCCCATGGAGCTGCAATGCCAATGAGGAAGAGTCCCAACCCCTGCACATGCAGAGAGGGATGTGATGGGCCCATCTTCTGGTGTGCCTGGACCCCAAGGCTTCTCCCACCCACACTCTCCTCCAGGGCAGGGCACAGCTGTTGTGCCAGGTATTCCCTGAGCATAACTGGGAGTACTGTGGCTCTCTAGCCCTTCGCTAGGCAGGAAGGGGGTCAGGAATGGATCCTACACTTCATTGACACCAGGGCTACCTTGTCTCCCTCCCTCCTCATCCCACACGTGCCCTCTACACCCTTGGGCACCATCACCAGGATGCAGGTGACACTGGGAAGCCTTGATGTACTTTAATAAACTCTGGGGTCCCAAAGCCAGCTATGGGCAGGGCTGGTTCCAGCCCAGGCAGTGCTCCTGACTTGGCTTGGGGCACCAGGAGCCCCACTCACAGTGGGGCCAGCATATGTGGGGCCATGCAGTCCCCAAAGCAGAGGTGTCACAGAGATGGGCCTCCCTGGAGGTGTCACATGTGCATGCAGTGGTGGGTGTGGGGCTGTCAGAGCAGGGAGCTGCACTGCACGGTGCTCACTCAGCACCCAGCATGGGAATTGCTCCTCCATCTCAGCCCAGGCCCTCACTCTTCCCAGTGACGGGGGCCAGTGCTGGCGATGGCCATCGCACCTCCCTGGTGTCGACACCGAGGGGACTGAGCACCACGCAGGTGAAGTTGGTGTGCAGGTGCTGCTCGTTGAAGGAGCTGAAGTGCAGATCACGGTGCAGGGCCAGCCCCGAGGCCTGCAGCTCCTCTCTGGGGAGCCAGCAGGGACCAATCAGTGTCTGGTCCCGATGGGCAGGCACAGAGGCCCTGCCACAACCGGGGCTGCCCCGCTGTCACTGCCTCCCAGGCCTCCTGTCCCCATACTCACTGCACTGTCCCCTCACGCACAGCCCCATCCGGGTGCAGGCTCTCCACAAAGAAGCCGTTCTCCAGCCAGTAAAGCAGCGTTGACTCTGGAAGCCCACTCAAAGCCTCGCACGACACAGTCACGCTCTCGCCTGCAGCCGGAGGGAGGGTGAAAGGCAGGAGGCCTGCAAGGGTCCCCAGTGCCCCCCAGGCACAGGCACAGCCCCCCTCCTCAGCTAAGGGGAACATTCCCCCACCTCATCAGCACCCTGAAATCTCGGCTGTGGGTGGAGGATTCACCTTGTGTCTGCTGGAGGCTGGCACAGGAGCTGACCCCCACTGCAGCCTCCTCACCCTTAGGCCCTGCCATGCCCCCGAGGGTCTCTCACCTGGGCGGGGGAGCTCTGCTGGCATCCGCAGGGTGGTGATACGGGGTGGCTGCAAGGCCATGGCACCTGGGGGAGCAGAGTGAGGTGAGATGGGAGGTCAAGAGTGATCCCAAGACCCCATATTTTTGTAGTGGGTGAGCAGGCAGGGTCCCATAAAGGGATGGGGGCAATGCTCATCCCCAGAACCCTGAACAGGCCTCTTGAGGGGCACAGAGCCCAGGGTCCTTAAGGCCCGAGCTTAAGGCCTGAGCCTTGAGCTCCCCAGCCCCACAGTAACCCCCACTTACCTGTGCAGCAAGCAGTCAGGCTCCAGCAGAGCAGAAGGATCCAAGCAGGGCGTCCCAGGAGCTCTGCAGGCAAAAATGGACCTCAATGCTGGGCACCCAGGGATGCTCCCCATGAGCTTCGTGTGGTTCTCCCAAAATTACCTGAGCCTGCGATGGTCCCGTCCTCTCAGCATCCTCCCAGATGGCCATGGCACCCCCAGCATGCTCCCCCCAGGACTCCCCAAGTCGATGATCCCGTACCCTCGTATCCACCCAGCACCCCCCGAGTCTGGGATAGTCCCGTACCCCCCAGCATCCTCCTCCCGGAATCCCTCAAGTCGCGGCTAGTGTCCCTCAAGGCTGTCCACCCACCGCTCCGGTACACACGGAGAGCCCGTGGCTCAGACACGGGACGGCGGCGCTCGGGACCGCGGCGCTTTATGAGGCAGCCCGGGGAGGGGCGAGCGGCAGTGACTCACCGGGAGCCGCCCTCGGCCCCGGCCACGTGGCGCGGCGACACCGCACGGGGACCCTCACCTGGGCGCTGAGCTGTGTCAATGGCTCCTGTGCAGCCACGTCCCCGAGCCCCCTGAACGTGCCTAGTGTCTCCATGCCTCCTGCACCCGGGGACACACAGCCCTCAGGCACTCCTGTGATCCGCATCCCATGACCCCTTCCCCGCCCCACATCTCCCCCCCGCCCCTGGGGGACCATCCATGAGCTCCCCAGGGATGGAGGACTGGGGCCCAGCTGGGCCCCGCAGTGTCCGGCACAGAGGGCTCTGGCTGAGTGTCACAGGATTCTGAACATGCTGGTTCGTTCCCCCATGCTTTGGGATCAGAGACAAGGCAGGGTCTGCACAGGAGGAAGGAGGGTGAAGCACCCAGGAGACTGAGAATGACACTGCTGGGGGAGCTTGGGTGCTGGCCCCTCGGTGTCCCAGCCCATGCAGAACAACAGTGGATAGAAACCCCCAGGGCTTTAGTTCTTGGCTGTGGGAAGCCGTCTCCGTGTCCCACAGCAGTCCCCCACCCCTAGAGCCCCTTGACAGCAGACGTGGTTTCGACAACTCACTGGTGACAAAACCAGGGGCCAGCCCCCACACCCCATTCCCCAGCAGTGCCAAGGCTGGGACCCAGTGTGGGCACAGCAACAGGGCAGAAACAGCCACCTGAGTTACAGGCCCTGGTAAGGCTTGGAAAAAAGTCGCTAAACTCCCAATGAGTTTTATTATCTGTTCCCAGCACAGCAGGAAGGTGACAGGAACAGGAGTGTTATCTTAGAGACCTGGCAAGTGCAATCCATTCCCAGCCTCCTGCTGGGATGAGGCCAGTGTCTGCATCCTCCCTCCAGCAACCATGAGTGTCCAATGGGCAATGATGAGCCAGAGGCAGCTCCCTTGGCAGCTGCCAGCTCCTCTGACACCTTTCTGCTCCCACCACCACTAACCAGCTTAGCTCTGGATGCTACAGGGTTAAAGAGGTGGGCAGGAAATGCAGATGGGTGCTTGGTCATCATCTACACAATATCCTTCCCCTGGGAGAGATGAAAGGAGGAACCATGGCCCTGCCCTGCTGCAGGGAAGACGATAAAGAAAAACCCAGGGCCGTGTCTCTGTTTCCAGGGCTCTTATTTCGGTGTTTGGCACAACACTGCAATGTGGTTTTACCCAAAAGAAAACTCAAGAGGATGCAGCATGGCACTGGGGCTCCCCAGGGGGGAACACAGCCCACACAGCACCCACAGCCATGCCACTGCTATGGCCACTTCCCAAATCCCTTGAGCCAGGAGCTGCCTTGTAGCTCTCCACCAGACCCCAGTGCCCTCAGGGAATATGACTCAAGTCTCCATATGCCAAAATACCACCGCTGGCCCTGGGATTGGGGACTTTGCCCCCACCCACTACCAAAAATTTAGCCCAAAGCCACTTGCACCAGCAGGACTTTGGAATGGCTCCTACCAGCATGACCAGGAGAATGTCATGGAGTAATGCTGGGGCAGGGAAATGCCAGTACCAGCCCAACCTTCACTCCATCCCTTTTATTCCAGCGCCAAGAGCAATACCCAGTGAGGGCGGACCCGCGCCCTGGGGCAGGGGAACCCGCTTTTGGTGCTCTTGACTGTCACTGTTACCCAAAAGGGCACAGAGAGGAACAGCACTGGCCCCGCTCCATGCCTTGGCTGACCCCCCCCAAGCAGTTAGGGGACACCGCAGGACTCCAGGGAGGAACACAGAAAATTTGGGAGCATATAAAAGGGTTCCCCAAGGCAGAGCCCACCATCACCATGCTGGAGGGCAGCCTGGTTCCTGCTGGCATACCCATGGTGCCCAGAGCGGACCTGGCAGCCGGGGGTAGCCAGGCGACCTTCCATCCCCTCTTTCAGGGTGCTGGACTCTCCTCTGCAGCCCCCATATCCCATCCTCGCTGCCAGCAAGGCTGCTCCAGGGTGCTGGTGTTGGAGCTGGCAAAGCCTCAGCCTTTCTCCCTACGGCCTCCCCTAACAGAGTGGCAGGAGGGAGCTTGAGAACAGCCCCCAGCCCAAAGGTCAGCCCAGCAGGGCACTGCAAAGGGCAGGAGAGGTGCAGGGAAAGGGGACAAGCGTCTCTTTTTGGCTGCAATAGAAAGTTTTAAATATGCTCATTAAAATAACTTTTTTAAAAAATCCTCCCCTAGCCCCAGCAGGAGGGGCCTTGATGTTGCTGTCCTTGAGGGTGGCCAAGGTCCTGAGAGGCGACGGAGCAAAGCCAGCATCCCCGGTGGCAATGTCCTCTCGTGGTTCCGCGGCTCCCCACCACCTGCCCTTACTCCAGCCCCAGGATATAGTTGATTCCCTGGACCAGTCCAATGATCACTGGCTGCCAGGCCACCAAGTAGCGCAGCCAGTCCAGCAGCTGCCCGTACATGACGTGTGGCCTCTCCCAGCTGGGCAGGAAGGAGTTAAAGAGCCATGGGAAATGGATGAGAGGAGCATAGCCCACCCAGAAGTGACCCAAAGGTGCCCCTAAGCAGGGACAGAGAACACAGGTATCCAGGGAGGGATGGACAAGCACCCAGGGAAGGACACACGAGTCCTCATGGAGGCTGGCCTTGCTTGTGCTTTGCTGGGTCTCTGTCACAGCCGCATGCTGCAGCAACCTACCCAGGGTGCCAGGCAACCCTCATGCCCCTTGTGTGCTCTACCCACTGCTTCCCTTCCCAAAGTGCTGGCTCCCAGAAGGAGAAAGGATACGGATTACTGAACATCCTCTTGAGATCCACCTTCTCTTTGCAGTATGGACACGTCTGCTTCTTCCCAACAATGCACCAGCCCCGGATGCAGAACTCATGAAACCTGGGGATTGGCACGTTAAGGGGAACTGGAAGAGGGGGATACATGGCTCAGTGTGGTGGAATCCACCAAGTCCACGAAGTTCTCACAGAGCCATGGAAACATCCTGCCATGTGAGAATGGTGTATTGCACAACCGCAACCCTTTCCTAGAAGGTGCAGCAGCTTCCAGGGACAGCAGAAGGAGCTCATGGGGCAGCAGAATGGGGCCAGGGTGGTAGCACAAAGGCCATGACCAATGCATGGGCACCAGGGAGACTGAAACTCTTCAGTGATGGTGCTCAAGCACTGAGAAGGTTTGCACAGCCTAGGAGAGCTCTGTGAACTGCATGCATTTTGGAAGCCTTCTTGAAAGGCTTTCTGGAGATAAGCATTTAAGATACTTCTCTCTGAGTGAGGGTCTAACTTACAAATGCCTGCTATGCTCACTCATGAGGATTTGCACTATCTGAGCACAGAAGAAGTTACAGGAAACAGAGAAGATACAGGAAAACATGAGGCGGCTGCAGCTGACTCTGACACATACAGGGGTGTCACTGAGCAAATAAACTTTCCCTAGAATATCTCTGCTGGTGAGAGCATGGAAGAATGCCAGGGAGCAGCAGCAACAGGAGTCACTTCCTTGTCAGCCCTGGAGCCATCAATGCAGGAGTGCCCAACCAGCTGTCACCCCTGAGGACCACCAGGGGCACCAACCAGCTCCTCTGGCAGCCACACCACCCCAAGCTGCTGCAGTCCCAGGCCCTTTCAGTGTCAGTCATAAATCTCCCCAGCAGTTCCCAAGAGTTAAATTTAGGCTGAGAGTTTTACCAGCATGACCTTTGCTCAGACCCAGTTTGGAAACCACCTCGCAGGCAGCAACGCACACAGTGCCAGAGGACATCCCATCTCCACACTGAATCACCACAGGGAAAAAACCCTGACTTGCTGCCCCAGCTGGGGCTGAGCACCAACTAGGACTTCTAGTTTCAAAACCCACTTCCCATCAATCAGCTGACAGGAAGGACTGAGTGACTCCAGCATGCTGGAAACCCTGGAGGAGTTCTGGAGAAGGAGGAAGCTCCTGGACTGTGCCTAGAGCAGGTAGCAACTGGCAGTGCTGGACCAGGGGGGCCAGAAGTGTTTCTCCACAACTCTTTCTTATGGACCCACTGCAATGGGTTTCTGATGAGGGGCCAGTATGGCATGGAGCAGGGATGTCTCATGTCCCGACCTCACACCATCACTTTCCCCAGAACATCTGCTGGGGGCACTGCCAGGCAGATGAGTCACAGCAGATTTGTCAAAAGCAGGTAAAAACTGAGGTGCAGCTCCAAGCATGCTCTTGCTGAGCAGAGGTAGCCAGGGAGGAGAAGGAAGAGGAAACTTGTAAGTGGCAACAAAGTAATTCCAGGGACACCTCTTCCCATGCCAAGTCAGTGATGACACAGGCACAGATCACATGCAAATTCAGCTGGACGGCCCTGAGTCCCAGAACAGGCATTTCTTCACGGAGTGTGGGAGAAGCCATGGGGCAGGAGCTCCCTGCTGCCCACCCCAGCGTGGGGCCAGTGAGGCAGGGAGCTGGCACCTGCAGAGAAGGATACACGTGGTTGCAGGAGAGGCGGTAGGTGTTCTCAATGATCCCTTCCTCATTGACATCCACGAAGATCTGCTGGCCACAGACGGCACAGACGCTGTCGGAGAGGTGCTTGGTGGGCATTCCTGAGGCACTGTAGAACTGAGCGAGGGCAGAGCAGAGGGAGAGCGGTGACAGTGGCAGGGCATGTGCCCCGCGCCTGCAGGGCACAGCTAAGCTCTAAAGAGGGCTGGGCTCAGCGCCCCAGGCGTCCAGCCTTGGTCTTTGGGGCTTAAAAACCTTGTTACAGGTCCAGCTGCAGGAAACAACTACAACAGGACAGCTGCTCAGTGATGCAGTGGCCCATCACACCCCAGCCCCATGGTGAGGGGTCACCCTCGTTGCTCCCCAACAGCCAGGTGGGTTTTCAGTTGCCTGCCAGGGCCGTGCACCCAGGGCAGAGACTGAGTGAGACAGCAGGACAAGCTGGAGGTCACAGCTTTGACCCAAAATGGCAACCTTGGGCTGCCAGTCAGACACGGCCCCCACCTCCAGCCCTTCAGGTCCCCGACACTCATTCAGCAAAGCGCAGAGCAGCCACCCCTCTCCATTTCCAAGCCTGATGGCTCAGCACAGGCCTGACACAACACAGAGAGTGTGGGCACAAAACCAGGTCCCACACACTCCAGCTGCAAGGGACCCCTCAGGATCATTGATTCAAACTCCCTGCTCCACCGCACTACCTAGAACTAAACCATATGACCAAGAGACTCTTTGGACTCTGGCAGACTTGATGACATGATCATGTCCCTGGGGAGCCTGTTCCCTCTGGGTAAATAATCTTTATCCTATGTCCATTCTGCACTTCCCCTGATTCATCTTCATTTCCTCATGGCTTATTGCTGGACAACCACCTCCCCTGGCCACACAGTGATGCTGTGCTTGATGCACCCCAGGCCACAGCTGGCCCCTTTTAGCTGCCAGGACACACTACTGACTCATATTCAACTTGCTGTCAACACAAACTCCCTAATCCCTTTCCACAGAGCTCTCTCCAGACTCTTGTTCTCAAATTTGTATTTATAACCAGGATTACACCATCCCAAGTGGGGAATCTGGCACTTTCCCCTTTTAAATTTCACAGAGCTGGTGACTGCCCAGCTCTCTCTCAAGGAGGTCACAGTTCCTCCTGGTTTAGTATCATCAGCAAAAAATGCCTCTGGAAGAGTCCTGGCACAGCTTAACTTGGAGCATCCTACAGAGCCCTGAAAATCTAAGAGAGACTCAAGCTGTGCCAAGGTGTCCTAGTGTGGCAGGCCAGGGGCTGGGGCAGAACCTCAAGGAGCAGCATGAGAAAGCTCAGAAAAAAGGAAACACAAAGTCCAAGACCCTAAACATCTACTGAAAAGAAGAAACATGACCTACTCCACTGGTGTCCTAGGTCGTGTATTTCTGGTGAAGTGGGTTATTTTGATACCAGGAGAGTGGGCTACAGATTTTAGGCCACTGCATCCTTTGTCCACAGGGACAGCTAAAGTTACAGCAGATACAAGGAAGGAAACCCACAGTGTGAATCCTTCCCTGGTGGCTGCAGGTCACAAGTTAATGTTAGCACAGTGGTGTCAGAAATGGGAGATTTTAAAGGCCCAGGAAAATGAATATTTGTCAGTTTAGCAGGGCTAAACAGATCATTTCACTTCTCCACAGAATTAGAGAATGGCTTGGGTTGTAAAGGATCATCCAGTTCCAATCTCTTTCAGAGGCAGGGACACCTTCCACTAATCCAGGTTCTTACAAACCCCATCCAATCTGGCCTAGAACACCTCCAGGGGATGGGGCAGCCACAGCTTCTCTGGGGAATCTATGCCAATGTCTCACCACCCTCATATGGAAGAACTTCTCATCCTGGAGATGGGACCTTACAGAGGCTGTGTTCTTGAAGAAGGATCTCAGAGCAACTCCTGTTACATTAGATCCTGGGACCGTTCCTTGAGATGGGGAATTTCCATTTGAGGGAAGCCAAAGCTGCTACTGAGACCAACATGTTTCAGGCCTCCTGATATGGGGAACAACTCTGGCCTGGGGGACAGTCCATGGTGAACTCACCCCAATGGTTGAGGCCATGTAATCTGCACACATCTCAGCAAAGTCCCGTTCCAGAACTCCGTAGTAAAGACCGTAGAAGAGGAGGGAGATGCCAAAGTCCATTGCATCTTCTGGTTTGATTCTACAACAGAAAAACCATCAACACAGTTTTTTTGAGGGCACCCTAATCACATTCCAGAGAATGTATTATTCCAGAGTAGTTGACCTTTCTTTCTAACGATTAAGCTGTTTTGGGCTAAAGTCCTCTCCCACCACCCATGGACTGGCTGCTTCTTTCAGTATAGCAAAAAAAATGCCACTGCTGCCCCCAGGCTGGACACCACAGAGCTGTGGGAGCTGCCAACAAATGAGATGGAAGGAGGACTCTCAAGCAACCTGGACCAGTTCAGGTACCAACCCCTTACCTTAGAGTGAAAGGACACCCCAGTTGTCTCTTTGTCCCTATTAATCCAGATTGCCAAGTACACTGTTTTTCCAGAGTAATAGCCAAAGGTGTGTTCCACCCCATTGCCCCAAGAGTGGGTGCTGGAAGATTCACTCACCTGAATAATAAGTTAAGACCAAAAAGCGTAAACATGACAGCCATGTACCCCACGATCCCAGTAGCATAGCTAATCTTGTATATTAGTAGAAACCATTTATAAACCAGCCTGTAAAGAATTAAAACAAGGAATTTAATGACTTCATTTTTCCTGAATCAAAGTGTGCCAATCATCTGAAGAGTTTTATTTTTCACACCTGTTATGTTTTTGCAGACACTTCACCTACCCCTACATATGGGCAAGAGCTTTACATTCTTAATTCAACCTGTCACAGGCTGCTCACAGTCTTGACTTGAGAAACCTCATGATCTCCAAAGGCCATAAGGAAGTATGCTACATGCTGGGAATTCATCCTCGAGTGAGGACACCAGTCCACCTGGAATCCACCTTTCCACCCCCCACCCAGGTACCAAGTATACTGGGCTGGCTGCCAGCAATCAGTTAAGTGCATCACACCCTTTCACACGTGCAGGGCTCTCACACTCCCAGGGTGCAAAGCTTAAGGCACATCTGTAGCAGGGAATTTGGAAAGATCCTTGTAATGGTTACCCTAGGGCTTTCCCCAGGAGTTTCCCCAGGAACAGCAGACAAACCTGGGTGTTGTCTGTACCAGAGGCTTTCGAGTTGCCCGGAAGGTGACAAAAGCTGTGACTGCTGAGAAGAGCACCCAGATCACCAGGAACCGCCACCAGTTCAGCTTGATAGTGAAATACAGAGGCACTACCCACATCTGGAAGAGGGTCACCATCTGCAGGAACAGAGAAAAGGCATTTGGAGCTGGTTCTCTGATCCTCAGACATCAGAATGCTCTGTTAGCCATGGCAGCCATTCTGCCTGAATCAAATGGCCCTGAATTGCACCAGGAACATGGGGAGGTTTGACCTCTGGCACCTAAAGAAGAGCTCAAAGCTCAGTGCATGAGTCAGACAGGGAGCAACTGAGGGAGCTGGGGAGGCTCAGACTGGAGAAAAGGAAGCTCAGGGGGCACTTTCCTACTCTCTGTATCTACCTAAGGTTATAGCAAAATGGGGCTCATTCTGTGCTCCCAGGTAACAAGTGAATAGACATAATAAAAGCCCTCAAGTTTTGTCAGAGAAGGTTAAGGTTGCATATTGGGAAAATTTCTTCCCAGATACGGTGGTGAAACCCTGGCACAGGCTGCCCGAGGCAGTGATGGAGTCACCATCTCTGGAGGGATTTAAAAGCTGAGTGGATGTGGCACTTGGGGACATGGGTTAGGGAAGGGCTTGGCAGTGCAGGAGGAACAGTTGGACTCAATGATCTCAGAGGGCTTTTCCAACCCAAACTGTTCTGTGATTTTGTGAGGCAGTCAGAGGCAGCAGCCACGTGATTTTTGGTAGCAAAAGGTACAGCTGGCAGGAGAATGCAGAGGAATCATCTCCAGAGGAATGTGTGGGAGATGATCCACACAACTAGTTGTGGTAAGGCAGCTACATAAAATTTTGTCTTCCCAGAATCCCAAGGCTGCAACCACAGATGTCTCAGACAGGTATTACACAAGGCAGGAAGGTTTTGGCTCGCCTCTGCACTACAGCCTATTCCCAAAAGGATCTACAGCTGTGCAGCTGAGCTCCCACAGTGCTGCTGGAGGGAAACGGGCAAACAGGTTTGGTTTGAAGTTCACAGAGGACTACAGGTACTACCTGGAAACATTAAGAGTGCTGCAGGAACCATCAAACCCAAGCTGGCAGCAGCAAGAAGCCCCCGTTGCTTCCAAGGAATCACCCACAAAACGCAGCTTCCCTCAGGACAACCCCCAGGATCTGCTTGTCAACCCCTGATGTTAAAGCACTATGTGACACCGAGTTATTTGCATCACTTCCAACAGAAACCTGAGGCCTTCACGTTCATCCACCCTCATCCCTAGCCAGAATCCCCCACGTGCTGGGAGAAACAAGGCAATGCTGGGAAAACAAGGGAATCACACCACCAGACAGTGGGAAAACAAACCAGGAAGGCTTTTCTCATCAGCAAAAGGAGGGCATGGCTCAGCACTCACATCCAGCCTCGGAGGCAGAACGGCTGTGGGGGCAACTCACATTGTAGGAGCGAGGGTGCCGCTGCTTCCACTGAACCAGGAGGAGCTGTGCCACCACGAGTGTGGCGATGAGGATGAGAACCATTTCGGCATGCATCGCCTCGTGGCCACGGTGCTTGGCGTGCATCCGTACGTGCTCCACCCTGCAACAACCAGGAAAAGGAGGCTGAAGAGCACACCGGCACAGACTGCACGCTGGGGTAAAAGCACCTCAGGAGAGCCAGGAAGACCAGATGGAACAACAGCACTAAGAACTGTGGTTGTGAACAATCCAGAGGGGAAGGGA
>NC_031768.1:98438006-98485183 GCF_001522545.3 Parus major
CTGTTCTAGTGCTCAGTTACTGCACAGGAAAGAAGTTCTTCCTCATGTTCAGATGGAATTTCCTGTGCATCTCTTTCTGCCTGTGGCCTCTTGTCCCATTGCCTGGTCCTTCCGCTGATCCCTCCCTGCAGGCACTGACAGACATTGATGAGGTCCCCTCTCAGTCATCCCCTCTTGAGGCTGAACAGCCCCAGCTCCCTCAGCTTTTCCTCATAAGAGATGCTCCAGTCCCTTCATCATCTCTGTAAGCTCCACTGGAGCTGCTCCAGGGGCTCCATGTCCCTCATGTCCTAAGGAGCCCAGAACTGGACACAGCACTTCAGAGGCTGAGTAAAGGAGCAGGATCACCTCCTTTGACTTGCTGGCAATGCTATTCCCAGTGCATCCCAGGATCCCATTGGCCTCCTTGGCCCACAAGGCACTGCTGCCTCAGGGACAGTTTGCTCTCCACCAGGACCCCGAGCCCCTTTTCCATAAAGCTGCTCCAGCAAGTTGGCCCCCAGTCTGTGTTGGGGCAATACTGAGAATGAGAATCCATTCTGACCATGATTTTCAATCAACATCTGGATTAAATTGGTTCAGCTAAGGGAAAAAGAGGAATTTTTCAGGCCCCTTACTATAAGACAGACATTGAAGGGCTGGAGGGTGTCCAGATAAGGGTAGAAGAGCTGGAGAAGGTTCAAGAGCACAAGTCTAGTGAGAAATTGTTGAGGGAGCTGGGGACACTCAGCCTGGGAAAAGGAGGCTTGGGTGGGGGGGATCTTTTTGCTCTCTACACAGGATGGTGGACCCAGGTAGGGGTTGGGCTCTTCTTCCAGGTAACAAGTGATGAGACAAGAGAAAATGGTCTCAGGTAGTGCCACAGAAGGTTTAGGATGGATATTGGGAAAATTTCTACACAGAAGGGCAGTCCAGCCCAGGTACAGGCTGCCCAGGGCAGTGGTGGAGTTCCCATCCCTGGAGGGATTTAACAGACATGCAGATGTGGCACCTGGGGACATGGTTTAGTGGTATTTAGCACTCAGCACTGCTGAGGGAATGGTTGGATTCTATGATCTCAGATGCACCACAACCTAACTATTTAGTTTTGCAATCTAAACTATTTTGTGATTCTATACGTAGCAGTAGTTTGAAAGAAAAAAAAAATTATTGCCTTTTAAGACAACACTTCCCCCTGAAAAAATGGTGACCCTTTTCTGCCCCACTGTGGCCACAGGCTGTGCTGCTGGTAGCTCTGGTCAGTAGCAGGAGCTCAGTTGAGCGGTATGATCCAAATCAGCTCCCAAAACACTCACCTCCATCTCTCCTCTGGGGACAAGTGTGAAAGATCAACCTAGGGAGGAAAAAAAAAAAACAAACACCCATGGAATCAGCTGCTGGGAAGCTCTGGATTCAGATGCTTTAAATAAGAAACCTCAACATGCCCACAGTGCCAGCACAGCCCAGAGCTGTCCTTCACCTTCCCAGGAAAAGCAGTGACTCCCCCTGCTCCTCCACCACTTACACTCCCATATTTTATTGAAGCTGAGGCTCTGTCCACCATCCCATGTGACCAGAACTAGAGAACTGGCTTAAATCCCACAATCACAACCCAGCCAGGTGTCTCAGGGCACAGAGTGGTGATCCCAGTGAAGCCAATGCTCCCACCAGTGGTAGGAGTCCAAAATCCCACTAGGCTGCAGGACAGTAGACAGTATGTCACACACCAGCAACAAATTGGTGCCAAAAAGATTTCAAAATCACACTAGAAGAAAGATTCAGGCCTTGCTTTGCTGAGCTAATTGGAAATTTCTCCCAAACACCACAGGCAGGAACTATGGAGAGCAAGGGGAGCTGCTGCTATTAGTGATGATTGACAGTGGATACTTGTATCCCATCTCCAGTAAGATTCACAGAAGTGTGAATACTCTCACTTTTGTACAGGGGAGGAGTAAGGGGAGCTTCAACACTGCATTTCTGCTTTCACCTGGAGCTTTTATATAGAATCACAGAACCACAGAATGCTTTGCCTTGGAGAGACCTTAAAGCTCATTTTACTCCAATCCTCCTCCCGTGGGGACATCTCCACTGGACCAGGTTGCTCCAAGCACCATCCAACCTGCCCCTGAACACCTCCAGGGATGGGGAGTTCACAGCTTCTCCGGGCAAAACTTTTCCTTGAAATCTTCACCTAACTGCTGAGGAGCCTCCAGCACCAGCCATGTCCCCACATAGGCTCACTGACCAGGCAGCATGCCCTGACCCACAGCACTGGGGAGGGAATCCCACAGCTCTTCCCACCACCTTTTCCTGGTGACACACAAACTCAGATTAAATCAAGATCAGCTCATCTGGGCTGTGAACATACATGTGGGGTTTACAAATCCTCACAGTGCTGGAGACACTCCAGTATTGCAGAGGTGTTGGCGATGAAGGTTGGAAACAAGCCTAGCACGAACTGTTACCACTCTTTCCTGCACACACCAGAGATGTGTACACAGGAACAAGCTCCACCTCACCCCACTGGGTACAGGGCCACAGGCTTGGATCCAACCTTTATGCTGGGGCTCTCCCTGGGCTGGTGCAGCAGTCACCTCACCTGCCTGGTCACCACCAGCAGCACCCACGTGTCTCCCAGGCAGCAGCTCTGACCACAGCCAAGTTCAGCTGAGGATGCACAGCTGCCTCGTTTCCTCTGTGGCACCTAATTATACCCCAGGGTGAGGGGTAGGGAAAAACCCACCAGAGCAATCCATCTGCCTGATATGGAATATCTGCTGAGCTTCACCCCAGAGCAGCATCTGTGAGAAATTCAGCCTTTGAGAATCAAGTGTTTCTTCAGGACTTAGATGCAAAATCTAAAGCTATGAAAGTCCTTGTTGGACCTTGTTGGCTTGCATCAGAAGCTGAGGGAAGGTGGTGACAACCTGACACCAAGAAGGGTGTTTGTATCAACCAAATGCCCTGAGCACCTGTTCCTAAAGCAGCCATGTCCAGATCCATCAGTTCAGTAGCTGCAATGTAATTTGGAGCAAGAACTGCTCCAAATAAATAGTAAAAAAGGAGATTTTAGAATGTTTTCTAATCACTGTGCACAGGAGAAGCTGAGAAAGCCCTAGTGCTTGCTGGCTCCAGCACAGGTCAATCCCTCTACAAGCTCTGTGAGTCACTCAGGTGCTCCCACTGCCTTCCCTCACGAGACCCTCACTCCTCCCAGGCTCTGCCCCCATGCTTGCTGGATGAAGACGTTTGACAAGCACCTTCCAACCACAGCAATAATTTCCATTCCTATACAGTGGCTCAGCTCGCTCCTCTGGACCACACTGGCAGCCGCTCCATCCACAGTGTTGGTTCCCTCTTAGAGACTGGGATATTTACCAGCCTCTTTCCTTTGGCATCTTCCCTGAATCTCCAAATTCTTCCAGCAAATGTGTTTAAGTTACCTCAGCCCCAAACTCAATGGAAATACGGCTGGCATTTCTCAGACTGGGCTTCTTCCAAGCCGTACTCCCAAGCCAACCAGGGATCCATGGCACAGTTTTCTCTCAATTACAAGAACTGAGCTTCACCAGATTCCCCAGAGCTCAAAGCTCCTGAAATAACTTTATTGAGGGGGGGGGGGAAGGACGTGACAGAAGGGATGTTGGGAGGGATCTGATGACTGTCAGACAGGACTTGGCAGAGCAGCCACCCTGAGTCAGATCTTCCAGTTAACCCCTCCCTTATCTGCACACTCTCTTAGCACACAGATTTTGGGTTGGGGCTAAAAATGTACAGTAATGGTGAAGGAAGCACCTGCTCTTGCTAGCAAACATTTATTCCACTTCTAGTTTGGGGTTGTTTGATTTTAACATGCAGTTTTTGAGTCTTTTGGGCCTCTTTCTAAGCCCAAGAGCTAGGTAAAAGAACCTCTACTCCAAAATCTCCCTTTTCCAAGAGGGGTTTTACAAGAACATTTAGGGTGACTGAAGCAGCTGAAGATCAGCTCTATCAAGTGTCGAGCACCAACCTACTCCTCTTTCAGCATTCTCCAGCTACCATATCAACACAGGGCCAATGTGCAACCAATTACAGCTCTTAGACAAACTTTTTGTTTTAAAAAAAAGGAATTAACAAAAATTCTTCTCTCTGTCTCCTCTGTAACTTACGATCCTCTCAAAAACCTCAGTCTCCTCTGGGTGATGACTAGGAGGAACTGGCTATCTAGGACTAAAGTCTAATCCTCTCCTTGGACATGGTACCATGGCCTTTGAAAGAACCTTGTGCCACTCCCTGGTTTTCTTCAGGGGCTGATGCCCCAAAGCCTCCACAAACTTGTGATCCCCACCACTGGGACAGTCACAGAATAATCCCCTCCAGAAAAACACAAAGGCCTTTGATACGGATAACATCCTGGATCCATACGTTCCTCACAGCCCAGGGGGCTGGGAGGATCTCCAGGCAAACATACACACCACTGTGAGCTGCCTGTAATCTACTTATGCTCTAAATCATCAAAGGAGGCAAGAAGAATGCCTTGAGGATGGAGAATAAGCAGCTGCTGATTTCAGTTCAAAGCTCCAGAGCAACTGACAGCCCTGATCTCACCTTTCCCATTGCCCCAACCTCAGTTTTCGTCTCCCAGCACCTACCAGGAATAACCTGAAATAAGGTGAAGATAAATCTCCACAGCACTGTAAATACAACCAAGGCAGGTTGGGACGAGGCATATTCTTTAGTGAAACTCTAAAGAGATTTTTGGAATCTCAATTCTGCATTTTTTCTGCTCATAAGACACAGGAACAAGGAGCGGGGGGCAGAAGTGTCCCAACTGATCAAACATTTGGATAACTGGAATTAAACCACCCCCAGGCAGAGCCAGGGCCATGGAACACTCAGCTTTATTCTGGTGGAATGTTAAACTGCTTCCAGGTCCCACCAGGAGTGGCTCCTCAGCAACCTGCTCCCTCCAAAGAGCTGCCAAGACCTTAGAACAACAGACACAGATAGGTTTTGTACCAACATTTTGTGGAATCACAGGGATAAGCACAATCCTATATGCGCCTCATCATTCGCTGCCTCCTTGCGATGCCCTCTCTGACGGCCCCCGATGGAATGAAAAGCAGGAATTTCACTTCTGAGACTTGGATCTTCCACATTTTTACATACCAAGTCACCAAGGAATATCTTAAAATATAACCAGTAGCAACTCAAGAGTGACTGACCTGTGGTTTAATCCTCCCATCGCCCCATTGCACCACTCCCCAACAGCAACACAGGGCACAGGGAGGGAGTACAAGTTCCCACAGCTCAGCCATTCACTAGAGCATCTCCACAACTTGGCCCTGCCAGGAATCTTCTCCATCAACCATTGGCATCTGAGAATTTTTAAGCCACACCACCAACTCTTGAGCGAAGGCACAAAGGAGTACCAGACTGTACCAGCTAAGTGACTTATGACCTCTGTGCTGCTGCTTCCACAGTGCAGACAGGATGGAACCAAGTTCTTGTGGTTGTCTACAAGTGGAAGAAAAACTCCCAAGCATGAAGCACAGGCGAAGAGCCACTGAAAAGCCCAGGGCAGCAGTGCTGGAAAGTGGCACGCACACTGTGACAGACCCACCCACCCTACTCCAAATTCCACCTTTCCAAACACATTTGTTTTCCAGTTTCGTCATTTTTGATCCCCAGGAATATTTAAAAGCCAGCACGGGAACAACAGCTGAGCCTCCATCGCTTCCCTCCTGCCCCCAGGGCCCGCACCGTCCCCTGCCCAAGGGGCCCTCCGAAGCTGCCAGTGTCACCCTGCCCCGGGACCCTCAATGTCCTCCTACACCAAGGATCTTCCCCAGCCCTAACACTCTCCGCACCTACTTGCCCCAAAGGCCCACGAGCTCAGAGTGACCCAGAGCCGCCGCCATCCCATTCCAGGGACCCTCCGAGCTCCAGCGCACATCCCTACCCCGCGCCCCCAGACCCCGCGTCCCCCAGGCCCCGGGTCCGCTGCGGCTCCCCTTCACAGAGCACCCCACAGCGCTGGAGCTCCCCGCCCCGCAGCCCCTGCCCTAGCCGGTTCTCTCTAGCCCAGCCCCCGCCGACCCCGTCCCCCGCACCTCCTCCACCTCACGCTCAACGGGGCCGCCAACCTCCACCTCCAGCACAGCCGCCATCTTGCCCCGCCCCCCCAGTGGCCAGCTCCTTCCGTCGCCGTTCACCAATCATCGAGCAAGCTGCCGCACCTCGGGCCAATCGCTGGGCTCGGCGCTACCCCGGCGGCCAATCAGGACAGGGGAGGAGTGGAACTGCTGCCAGACGCGCCATTTCGGGCGCATGAAAACGGTGAGCTGTCACAGCTAGGGACCGGCTCCTATTTCTGAGCCCGAAGCGGGACACGTAACCCCCGTCAGCAGCACCGACAGTACCAGCCACCTCGCACGGCGGTACCGGCAGTGTCAGTGCTGCCGGGCCGCCCCCTGCCCCCGCCCGCCTCTCTCCGGCACCGCCTCGCTCTGTTCTGGAAGGGGCGCAGGTGGCTCCTGAGCTCCGCCCGCGCGGGGCCGTAGCGCGGCGTTGCCCGCGGCCTGTCTGTCCCGTCAGGCACCGCGGCTGGCCCGGCCCGCGGGCCCGGACCGGAGCGCGGTCGGCAGAGGGGCTGAAGCGGGGCGGGAGCGGCGGGCGGGAAGCGGCGATCGAGGTGCCCGTGATTTGGGCAGGAGATTCAGGATCGGTGCGACTGGGGCCGGGGGCTGAACGGGGAGCTGTGGGGTGAAGGACTGGTGGGTCGGGGAATGGCGTGGAGAGGCTGTGGGGCAGAGCCAGGGGTATGATAGGGTTGGGAAAGTAGGAAAGGCCCGGGGAGGGGGGGGTGGGTTAGGGGTAGCAGAATAGCTCTGGGGCATTGTTTATGGGTCTGGGAGCACGGGTCGTGGAGCTGAAGGGAGTTGTGGGTAAGGACTTGAGGGCACTGGAGAATAGGGCTGGGGCTTGTGAGCTGGATGTGGGTGGCAGAATGGGGTGGGAATGGGGCCTTGTGGGTTGAGCTGGGGGCACAGGGGTGGCTGAAGGGAGCTGGGGGACTGTGAGTCAGATATGGGGATTACTGCTGGGTCTGTAACCTGAGGGGTGGTGGGACAAGTCTGGGGGTCACTTGAGGTGGTGGATGGGCTGGGGAGTTGCTGAATGTTTCCAGAAGCAGGATATGCCCAAGTTCATCAGACTCTCTCTCCCCACCAGGCACTGGAGGGATCTGAAGGGAAGTTATGTTGTCAGAGTGTTGTCTCCAAGGTTCCTGAATGGTTCCAGTTGACATCAGCAATGTGGTGTCCTCCTCCCAGGCTGTCTGGGGGTCTAGGTGTGGGAGTGATCCCTCTGAGCTGCGGGGGTCTCTGAAAAGATGGGTAAGGGTGTGAGAGGATGCAGCCCTGGCTCACTTTTTTAGGCTGAAGGGCAATGGTTCACATGATTCTTGCTCTCTCAAAATGGGGTGTTGTTCCTGTAGGTTACCAGAGAATTCTGTGCTTCTCCCCTGTGCCCAGAACAAACTGGAGCTGGAAGGAAAGGTGTTAAGGGAGGTGTTGGTGCATGATGCTGTATCCCTGTGTCCCAGCAGCGAACCTGCTGAGTGAGGATGGCATATGGCCCTGGCTTGGCTGTGTTGATGTTGGTATTTACCTGTCCTCTGCCCCCATGCAGAAGCCAGGGCCATGCCGCACAATGGGGTCAGCAGCAATGAACCCCCTCACCCCTGTGCTTCTCGCTGCTCCCCAGAGAAGTATGGCTGTGTCTTTCTGCAGATTGAGGTTGGATGTTCCTCATGTCCCTGTGACCAGCCCTATTTCACCCAGGTGCCCACTGTCACACTGATGCCACCAGCTGACTCAAAGATGGACCAGAATTGCTGCAGGGTTTGGATATTTAAGGAAAGTAGAGATTGAGCCAAAGGAAAAAGGCATGGGGAAGAGCTGTGGGCCTGATGGTAGGATGGAGCTGATTAGGGTAGATGGTCAAGGAATGGGGGTGGCAGTAGGATGTGGCTGATAGAGGGTAGAAGAGAAGTAGAACAGGGAATCAGGGTTGTTCATGGCCTCAGGAAAGCTGTACCAGCTCTGTTTCCCTGCCCCAGCCTCTCATGTCCATAATCCCCCAGATGTCCTAGGTGGCACAGCAACAGAACAACAAGCAGAGGTAGGAGTGGTCTTGGGACAGTGGCGAGAGCTGTGCCCCATCCACGCCACCTGCTCTTCCCACAGCAGATTTCTCAGAGCTGATAGTGGGGCAGAAGTGGGGCCACATTGTGGCTCACCTGCAGCCAGCCCTTCAGTCCATGCAGCCACTTCGAGCCCTCCTTCATCTGCCTGTGCACACCACAGGAGCAGGATCCTGACCCCCCTGGACACCCCTGCATGCAGTAGGTGTGTCTCACACCTCCCTGTATCCCTCTCCATGGGAAGGCAGCAGGAATGGGCACTACTCCATGGACACAACTTGTGCCCCAAGCCTGGGAGGTGCTTGCTGGGCTGAGCTAGTGGCTGTGCCCAGAGTGGTGGGCACAGAGTACCTGTCTTGATTGCCTGCAGCCTCCCCTTGTCCCACAGGAGGATACTCAGCTCTCAGACACACCCTGGTACTTCAGCTCTGCCTTTCACCACTTTCTTTCTTGAACCATGCTTGTAAAGGGGCCTGGTGTGGTCCATCCCATCCTGTCCCTGCACAGTGTGGCCTGGAGCCCTTTGAGGTGCTTCCTTGGAGCCCAGAGCCCCAGCTCCCACCAGCTTTGTCCTCCTGTGAGGCTGACACTCCCTATCCCCAGGAGATCCAGGGAGGAGGAGCTGCCTGTGGAAGCTGGAAGGGGCTGCCTGGAGCCCACCTCAACCACTCTGCCTGGATGGTGCTGTTGGCAGAGTGGAACCAGGAGCTGAGGCCCAGAGCTGGCACGGGCACTCTGGGGGCTCACACGGAGCTGCTGGCCAAGGATACAGGAGGTCCCACAGTGCCAGGTGGGTGAATCTGCATGGCCTTGTCCTGGGCTGGTCCCCAGCCACTGTGGGCAGTTGGGCAAGGGGGAATTCTGCCCCTCTGCTCTGCCCAGGTGAGACCCCACCTACAGAGCTGCCTCCAGCTCTGGGACCCCCAACATCAGAAGGGTGTGAGAGCAACTGGAATGAGTCCAGAGGAGGCCATGGAGATGCTCTTGAGGGCTGGAGCCCCTCTGCTGTTGAGACAGACTGGGACACCCAGGGCTGTTCAGATTAGAGATAAGAAGGTTGAGAGAACCTAGAGCCCCTTCCACTGCCTAAAGAGGCTCCAAAAGAACTGGAGAGGGACAGTGGCCTGAGAGGACAAGACAAGGGGCAATGGCTTCAAAGTGACAGAAGACAGGGTTAGATGGCATAATAGGAAGAAATTTTTTCTCTGTCAGGGTACAGAGAAATACCAGCACAGGTTGCCCAGAGCAGCTGTGGCTGTCCCATCCCTGGAATTGTTCCAAGGCCAGGTTTGATGTGGCTTGGAGCTATGTGGTCTGGTGGAAGGTGTCCTTGCCCATGGTGGATGCTGGAGTCAGAGGCACAGTGTGTGTCCTTACCTTTGATACCTGTCTCTGACATACAAAAAACCACTGAATTTCATATAATACCATGAAAACAACTGTTAAATAGAAAAACTAAGAGTGTGAGTGTGTAAATTAGAAAGTTTTCTTAAGTCACTAGGTGAAAAAGTTAAAGTTTAGAGTTTAAGATAGTTTAAAGAAGAAAAGACAAGATGGAAGATTTAGGGTGTTGTCTCCTTCCTTCATCTTACTAGAGTTTTTTGGGTAGTTGTAAATGATTGGATAGAGAATGCCGCAGTGCAGCACATAGGTAGGTATTGGGTCACTAAGAAAAATATTTTACTTGGCATTTGTTAATTGGATAAATGAACATATAAAAGACCTTGGAGAAGTTCTTTGTTAGCCATTTTGCACCTTTCTATATCTTAGTGCATGTAGCTCCTTGTACCTTGTGTATATGTAATATAGATGGGAGAAGAATAAACAACTGAGTCCGAACAAGAGAAAACTGCCTCTCTCATCTATCTCAGTCCAAGGGGGAAAAGGAACCCAGCCACAAGTGTCTCATCAGGATGAAGTGGCACCAAAACGTGTGGCACCTTGAACTCTGAAGGCCCCTTTTGAAAACAGGCAGTGAAAAGCTGGAGATCTCCTCGGAGAGGGGAGAAAGAGGAACTCTGCCATCCCTGTGTGCTGGTGAGAGCTGGAGAAGCTTGAGCCAGACGTCTGTCAGCTGCGAGATGGACTATGGACAGAGGAGCCTAGAGATAAGCTGACCCTGAGGTCAGGTAAGCCGTCAAAAGGAAGCAGAAATATGAGACATTATGTCCAAACCTGAGAGGGAGGTTTTGGCTCTTGGAAAATACAAGCAAGGAGCATCCGATCCCTGTATCCATGGATGAGCTTAAAAGCCTTTTATCCTGGATACAGGCAGAATTTCCTAACATGGATCCAGACACAGGAAGGGATACCCTGATGAATATCCCAGAGAAGGCTGGGTCTGCCCCTGCCCTCTGTAATTCCATGGGGATCAAGACATCTTTAGCTCGCAAGACAACACCCAGAGTGTTGGAAATCCTTTCAAAGGATGAAATTTCGGCGGTAAAAGCCACACAAGACACGGTATCTCCTTCGAACACGGCAGAAGCAGGAGACGGGGAAGAACAGAGAATATGGGCTGAGATAAAGGACAAACGGGTTTATTATCTCAGACAGCTGTGAAATTCTCGCAAGCTGCAGAGGTTGTGCGAGCCTCCCTGAATGCTATCATAGCAAAGGGAGTGTCTAAGCCTGTTGAAAGCCCAGAGAAACAATCATGCAGAGACGTGGGGGCATTTCTAAAACGCAGGCAGAAACTGCATAAAGGGGGTTCCGACGGCTCGGAGCTTTTGCAAGCGTATCTGGGCTCTCCTGGAGCTGTTCCAGCGCTCGGCATGCTGTTGCAGGCAGAAGGAAGGGAAAATTCCTTGGTCGCTTGCGCGCCAGCAGCCGAGTCCTTTTCCGGCCCTAGGGGGGTGGAGCGGACAGGGGAGTGGACAGCCCTGTTCCCCCCGGGAGGGCGCGGGATGGTTCAGCCCGACCCGAGCGGCTCGGGACTCACGGGCCCCGTCTCTCGGGGGTGTGCCGGGAGCCACAGCTGCCAGTCAAAGTGACGTCACAGTGACGCACGCACAGCCGGAGCTCTATGCCCCGCCTGCGTGACCGCCCCCAGGCCAGCCCTCATCGGGGCATTCCCTGCAGCCTCCGCAGCGCCTCTGCCCGGCCCACTGAGGGCAGCGGGACCCCCAGGACCGTCAGAGGCAGGCGTGCTCCCTTCCCTTCCCTCCGTGCCCACCCCAGCGCGGGGGACGCAAGGGTGGACGAGCGGAGCCGCCGCCCGTGCTGGCTGCTGTAGCACTGCTGCCATGGCAACCACCGCTGGAGCAAGCAACAGCAGCTTTACAACAGTCAGCTTTGCTCAGAGCCTGCGACGTCCAAACTGCTCAGCAACACAGTTGCAGTTCAACAACAACAGCCTAAAGAAGCAACAATTTCTACACCGCAGATGGCTTCACTAGATACTTTGCTGACTACACAGAGCCAAAAGGCTTTTGACCACAGCCATGCAAACCCTGCAGCAGGCCTGGACCCGTGGATTCGAGACATGTCAACACGAAGTCCAGCATCCCTGGGCTGCTTTCGACAGTGGGGAGGCTTGGAACTAGATGAGCTTTAAAATCTCTTCCAAGCCAAACTGTCTTTTGAGCTCTGTGCCTGCTCATCCCCAGGCTCTGCACTGGATATCCCTGCAGCTCCCCCGAGCACCTGTAGGCAGCTGGACAGGCACTGTGCTCCCAGCCCTGTTGGCAGATAAATCCGGATGCTTGGCAGGGGAGGCCCCTGGTGGCCAGGGGACATTGAGTAGCAAATGGGGATAGAGGTGGCATTTCTGTAGCTGGGACAAATCACTCCTGCTGGTGCCCTGGCACTGGAGGGACAGCAGAGCGTATTCCCAGGCTGCCATGAAACCATTGGGGAGGATGTCAGTCCAAAGCCCACATCATCCCAACAGCAGTGAGCCTGTGACAAACAACATCACCTTCCCTTTCCACAGGCTGCTTCCTGCTGGATCTGCTCCCCACACACGCCTCCCAGTGTGGAGAAGACCCCTCTGCAGCCTGGCCTTTCTTGTCCCCTGATGCCTGAGTGTCCTGTCCCATTTGCCAGCTGCCCTTTAGCGTGGCAGAGGTGGAGCAGCATGCCAGCAACTGGGGGGAGACAGCAGGGGCCCTGTCCTCACCCCAGGGCCTGCAGTAGGGCAGCAGAGGTAGGGCCAAACCCTGTGTCACCACCCCTGGGGGCTGAACCTGCAGTACTCCAAGGGGAGAGAGACTGCAGGCCTCAGACAGTGTGGCAAGGCTGGTATGAGGATGGAGAAGGTACTTCCAGCCTCATGGCCAGGACAGGTGGAGTTTGAAGCACTGTAATGGCAGGAGTTGCTACTGGAGAAGAGTAAGTTAAAGGAGAACAAGAAGACAGAAATCTGCACTATGACTGCTTAGTGCTACAGCAGGTTCCCTGTACATCTCCCTCCCATCCTGCCTTGGGAGACCCTGTGTAGTTCATGGGGACAGCGACAGGACAAGGAGGAAGTCATGCTTTTCCTCCCCTCAAGCCCTGATAAGGATTGCAGGAGGAACAAGCCAGGACGCCGGAGCAGGTGAAAAATACACTTTATTTACAAGTAGAAACATTTAAAAATGCTGTCTCAGCTTCCCTGGGAGGAGCAGGACAGGGCAGGTGGGGAAGTCCCACACACAGGGAGCAGGGATGGTGGCCCTAGAGATGCTAAGTTTCACCCTCTGTCCCCGTAACTGAGGCTGCAGGATATCTCTGGGGAGAGCTCAGCCCCTCCAGCCACACAGCCTGGTGCCAGCCTCTGCACCCTTGTGTGTTTCTAGCCCTCAACCTCTGTGCATCCCCTTGCCTTGGATCTCAGAAGGGTTTAGGGTGACTGGCTGCAGGAAGGGCAAGGGGGCCTCGCCATGCCCAGGGCACCCCCACAGTTGTCTGCAAGGCAGTCATGTGGGTGGCCCCACCTCTTCCCCCTTGGTACTCCTGGGCCCCGGGGAGACAAGGAGAGGTGAGGGGGTGCAGGTGGGGGCCAGGGCAGAGCCAGCAATGCAGGGACTGGGGAAACCTCAGGATTGCTTGTCCTTGCGTGACTGACGACTGGCCTGGAAAGGACAGAGCAAAGATGGGAGGTTAGGGACCATGGACATGACCAGGGCCCCATGCTAGGACCTGCTGTTGCCCTGGCACCCCAAGGACAGTAGGGACTGTCCCCGCTTTTCCCCATGGCCAGTATGAACCCAAGGCAGGGGTTGGGGGCACTGGGGTGAGCATGAGCTCAGAAGTGTGCCCAGGGGGTCAGGCAGTACCTACCTGGCCCTTGGGGGACTTGGCAGTGGCAATGCGGGATGAACGGCGGGTGCCACTGCTGCTGGAGGGTGTGGAAGTGTTCTTCCGGGTGACTGCCTGGCGCAGCAGGCGCCTCCCCAGAGCCCTGGGGGTGTTGAGGATGCTGAATGCCATTGACTGGCGCCTCTGAGCCTACAGGGCAAGGGCAGGACCATTAACTCAGGGTGGGACAGGATGGAGGGGTCCCTCCTGATCCCTCTTTTTCCCTCTGAAGCTTACCTGTGTGGCTGGGGCTGGCTGCTTGCTCTCTTGACTGACCTGGGAGCCACTCTGTTCACTGCGATCCTGGGTGGTCTGGGGCCGGGGGAAGCAGCTGGTTGGCTTCTTGGACTGGAAAACAGGGGAAGCAGCTGGTACTGTCATCTGTGGGTCACCCTGCTGTGGGGCTGGCAGCAATAAGGGAACTGAGGGGCTGCAGGGGTAGCAGTGATGGGGGTGAGGGTAGCAGTGCCCAAGGAAGGCAGAAGGCTCAGCCCTTCACCTCTGGAATGGCCTTCTTGCTAGCACTAGGAGCATCACGAGTACCAGACACACCACTGTGTGGTGCAACACTGCTAGGAACACTGGGCACTGGGATCCAGGATCAGTGGGAACATGTGGCCATTGGGGGTGTTACCCACAGGGTCACAGCAGTTCCCTCAAAACCTGGAACACCTGTTGTGCCCAGTAGGGTGCTGTGATGGGGCACTGGGCTGAGCTCACCGGGGGGGTGTCAGGGTCCTGGTGGGTCTCTGAGAGGCGCTTCCGCTGCTGCCGGGTAGTGATGCTGCTGGCCTGGGTGCTGCACTGGCTGCCTGCCTTGCTGCCGGCGGTGATGATCTGGGAGGGCTGTGTGCTGGCACGTCGCAGCGTCTCCTCTGGGTCCCCCATCTTCACATCCTCATCCGTGATGGTTCCCAAGGAGGTGGATGGCTGGGAAGGGGATATGTGGATGTTGTCAAGGGGCACTGTCTATTCCTAGACCCCCTCCCAAACCACAGTTCTGGAGAAAGTCTGCCTGACCTCCCTGTCCAGCCCCTTACCATGCTCTCTAGGGGGTAGCTGGTCTTCAGGTGGGGCGGGCGTGCCTGGTTCCGCCGCTGCAGTTCTGCAATGCGGTTCCAGTCATCCAGCTGCTCCGGCTCATCCTGGCATGTGCCCAGGTTTATGGTGTTCCGGCCTAAATCCAAAGCAAGGAAGGATGAGGGGGGTGTTCTCAGGTAAGACCTGACGCCCCCAAGCCAGGGCAGAAGCCCACAGCCAGCAGTCCAAGTGTCTACCCCACCCACACACACCGAGGCTGGAGCTGCTGGTCTGCTTCAAGCGCAGGGAACTACGGGTGACTGGCCGGTACCCAGGGAGGCCCAACAGTCCTGAATTGCCAGGGGTCTTCTCTGGGAAGGATGTTTCCAGCTTTGTAAGAGTTTCCTGGGAGGGGAAGCTGGTGAGGGAATGGGTGGAGGCACCTGAGCGCAGACGGCCTTTAGCAGGGGAAGAAGTTTTTGTAGACTGAGCCAATGGGATGTTCTTGATGCAGATCAGTTCCTCAGACTGTGCCTGTTTCTGTGAGAAAAAAACCCACAGATGAGGGGATCGCAGAAGAGTTTAGGCTGAACGGACCTTAAAGCTCATCTCCTTCCACCCCCTGTTCCCTTGGCTGGGACACTCTCCATTAGACCAGATTGCTCCAAGCCAGATCCAATCTGGTCTTGAACACTTCCAGAGATGGGGCAGCCACAGCTTCTCTGGACAGCCTGTGCCAGGTCCTCACTACCTTCACAGGGAAGAATTTCTTCCCAGTATCCCACCTAACCCTGTCCTCTGTCAATGGGAAGCTACTCCCTCTTATCCTGTCACTCCAGGCCTTTATCCAAAGTCCCTCTCCTGCTCTTTTGGACCCCCTTTAGGCACTGGCAGAGGCTCTAAGGTCTCCCTGGAAGCTTCTTTTCCCTGAATGCCATCAGGTCTCTCAACCTCTCCAAAGCAGAGGGGCTCCAGCTCTTAGAGTATCTCAGTGGCCTCCTCTGGACTCTCTCCAGCAGCTCCTTGTTGGGGGTCCCAGAGCTGGAAGCAGCTCTGCAGGTGGGGTCTCACCACAGTGGAGTAGAGGGGCAGAATCCCCACCTGGCCCTGCTTCCCACTGTGCTAGGGATCAGCCAAGGATATGGCTGGACTTTAAGCTGCCAGTGCACATTGGCAGGTCATGTTCAGTTTTTCAGTTCCCAGCATGGTGGGTCCCTCTGCAGTGCTGTTCCTGATCCCTGCATTCCCCAGCAGGGGCCCCTGCTCACATCTGTCATGGTGATGTTGATGGTAGTGCGGCGCCGGGCTGAGCGGGTCTTGCAGCCGGAGTCAAGTGAGAAGTCACCCGGGAAGTTGGTGCTGCTCTTCAGCTGCGACGGTGTCTCAGAATGGATGGGGGTAAAGTAGAGACTCTCCAGGGATGACTTCCTCTGGGCCAGGCGCTGAGACAGTGGTGACTCTTCACTGTCTGATGGCAAGGCTGAGAAATCCAACTGAGAGCTGGTAGCCTTCCTGCAGAGACAGGGGATGAGGGTAGCACCAGCAGGCTTACCAGGCCATCAGGAACAGTGGATTTTTGGAGTGCTGGAAGCAGATTGATCTGGTACCTGGTGGAGCTGAGCAGCTGTTCCTCATCAAGGCTATCAGTGCTCTGGTTGGCCACACTCTGGCAGGAAGACTCCTGTCCCTTTACTGTGGTAGTCATCACCTGGAACTTGCTGAGTTCCTGCACCTGTTGTTTGGCAGCCTCCACCTGAATGGGAAGCAGGGAGGCATGGATGGATCTATCCTCCAAGTGAGGTGGTGATGGAGATGAGGACAAGGAGGGTGAAACCCCACTATGCCATGCCCACCTGAGCTTTCAGGCTGTGGATCTGGCTGGTAAGATTCTTGCAGCTCATCTCAGACTCCTTGGCCTGCAGGATGCTCTGCTGTAGCTCCTTGGCCAGTCTCTCTGATTTGCTCTGAAGCTCTGTGTTCTCTTTTTGCAGGTGCTCCATGGCTTTCAGCTTCTCTGACAGCTCCTGGTTCTGCTGCTTCTTGGCATCATAATGACTTTTTGCCTTCTCCATCTAGAATGTAAAGCAGAGAAATCCTGTCAAGCTTCCCTGCACTGTGAGGGACAGCAGGGCCATGCTAGCCCCTAGCATACCTGCCCTTTGTAGTACTCAGCTGCCTGCTCCTTCTGGGTGAGCTGCGCCTGCAGCTCTGCCACCTTCTCCTCATGGCTGGTGACCCCTGCCTGCAGCTCCCCTTCCAGTCCCTGTGGGCAGGGAAGAGACTGGCTTTAGAGGCAACCCAGGTGAGCCCCCTGGCAGCACCAACAGCTCCAGGGCTCAGCCCCCAGGTTTTGGGTCTCTCTTCACCTTCACTCTCTGCTGCTGGGTCCAGGTGGCCTTCTCCTGCTGCGTCAGCTTTTTACTCAGCTCCTCCACCTGGAAGAACATGACTACATGGAAGAACATGGCTAGCTCCAGGCACAAAACTACCATCTTCCCATGGAGGAGCACATCCCCTCCTCTCTAGTCAGCTCTAGGGCACAATGAAGAAATTTCCTGCCACAGGGCAACTGTTCAGCACCACCCACTGCCAAGGACGATCCCAGGACATGGCAAGGTGACAATAACCCCATGTTAGTCCTTACAGCAAGGCTGGTTGGAACTACCCAAGCGTAAGGAGCAGCCACATGCTGGAACCAAAACCTGTGTTAAGTTCCCATTGCCCCAGTGCTGCAACCTGGAGTCCCACAAGTCATCCAGAACTCTTGGCACAGCTAGATGGCTGCTGCAAGTTCTGGCCTGGTCATGCTCTCCCTGCTGTATGCCTGATGAGCCCCCAGCCCTCTGATCAAAGCCACAAGGTCTCTGCAGAGTCCTGGGCAGCTCTGGCTGGGACTGGACAGGGAAATGTGGCTTTTCCAACATTGTCTCCCAAGTGCTAACTCCTATTACATCTGAGATCAGTGCTGTTCTAGCCATGCTGTCTGAGTGCAGCTGTTCCTACCAGCTGTGCCAAGAGCTGGACCTTGGCTAAAGGCTGGGGGGAAGCCATCACAGCACTGACAGTCCTACAGCTGAGGAGCCCTGGATGCTCCCGGCAGCCACTTGCTGTGTGTGCTACCATGGGGCATGCAAGAAGCCATGCCGAATTGCAGGCACCAATGTGAGGGGGCAGGTGGCAGGATGGGACCCCAGTTGTTACCCCCTGGAGGTGAAGGGGCCCACAGACCTAAAGCCATGTGGCCCATGGCTGGGTCCATACTGTGAACAGTTCACAAGAGGAAAGGGTGGCTCCAGCAGGAAGTTGGCAAACAAGGAGGGCTGTGCACTGTCACTGAACAACCAGCACTTGGTGTGTGTTACCTGCTTAGCTTGGTCCTTCTGGATTATCTCCAGCTGCTTGACCTGCAAGCACAAAAGGTAGAGGTGAGTACACAGCTGGCACATAGGCTGTTTTCCATAGAATCATTTAGCTTGGAAAAGCCCTCTGAGATTGAGTCCAGCCATTCCCCCAGCACTGCCAAGACCACCACTAATCCATGTCCCCAAGTGCCACACCCACATGTCTGTTAAATCCCTTCACCGACAGGGACTCTACCACTGTCCTGAGCAGCCTGTGCCTCGTCTGGACAACTCTTTAGGGAAGGATTTTTTTTCCTAATATCCAACCTAAGCCTCTCCAAGCACAACTTGAAACCATTACCTCTTGTCATGTCACTAGTCAACTGGGAGAACAAGTTACGTGGGAGACCCCCATCTGGCTGCACCCTCTTTTCAGGGAGTGTTTCACCCTTTCAGGTGAGAGATGGTTTCCCTGTGCCTCTTCTCCAGGCTTAGCTCCCCAACTCCCTTAACTGCCGCTCATCAGACTGGAGCTCCAGATCATTCCCCAGCTTCACTGCCCTCCTTAGGAAACACTCCAGCACCTCAATGTGAGAGTCCCTTTCACACCTAGGAATGTGCCCCACAACCCCAGTCTGTGTGCTGAGCAGGACATGGATTCAGGGGTGTCACCCTGAAAATTAAACCTTCTGATAATGTTTTCATGGTTTTAGTTACTTTCCCATGAAAGTTCTATAAACGTAAGTTGTTTATCACATTCCTTGTTAGAAACATCTTTTGATGGACTTTTCACATGACCAGTGTTCTTGGGAAGGTGGTAACTTAATTGTCCAATCCTTGGTCATTGTTGAGAATCTATAAATACCAGAGTCAGAGAATAAAGTGACAGGTTTTTTGTTCTGACACAGAGTGTTGGTGTGAATCATTTAGTGTCCTTTAGCGACACAGGGGTGTGCAGAAGGCTGAACCCCTTTTCCAGGAGGGCTCCCCCTACCCACAGCCCTCCTGCTGGGAGTGGAACCCCTACCTGAGTTGTCAGTCTTTGCTTCTCTTCCAGGAGCTGCTTCTTCTCTTCCAGGGCTGCTGCTTTGCTGCTCTCATACTCCTTACTCATATCCTCCAGTTTCTGTACTGCCTCCTTAGCCTCCTGCCTGCTGCTGGTCACCAGCTTCTCAGATGCTGCCCGCAGCTGCTCCAGCTCCTGCGTGTGCCGCTCCCTGGCCTGGCCCAGTTCCACCTCAAGCTGCTGCTGCCCTTGGCTGTGGCTCTTGCTGAGCCCCTGGTTCTCCTCGGCCAGCCGAGCATTGGCCTGTTGCAGCCCTGCCAGCTGTGCTCCTGCCTCTGCTGCCTCAGCCTGCAGCCGCTGAATGGCCCGGTCCCGTTCTGCCAACTGCTCCCGCAGTGACGGCACCTCAGCCACCTCCAGCTTGGCCTGCGCTAGCTCGGCTTGCAGTGCAGACACGGCTTTTGCTCTCTGCTCCAGGTCCTGGTGGTGCCGGCTTTCCAGGGAGGCACGCTCGGCCCGAGCGCTGTCGAGCTCCTGCTGCAGGGCAGCCAGGAGCTGCTCCTTCTGTAGGCACTTGTCCTGGCAGACCTTTGCCTCCTGCCGCAGCTCATCCTCCCGCTCGCTCTGGCAATGGCGGTCCCTCTTCAGGGCCTCGATGGTCATCCGCTGCTTCTCCATCTCTTCCTGGCACCGCTGCACCTCCACCTTCATCAGTGAGCACCTCTCAGCTGCACGGGAGGCTGCGGTGGCCATCTCTGTCTGCAGCACCCGCAGCCTCTCCTCCAGCTTCTTGCTCTTCTCCGACTCAGCCAGGATCAGGCGTTTCAGCTCCTTGCTTTCTCCTTCCTTCTCCATCACCTGACGATGAAGGATGGAGACCTCATGCTCCAGGCTGCTGATCAGACTGTTCTTCCTCTCCATCTCCTGGACACACTGGGACACTTGCTCCTTCCAGCTCTCTTTCTCCTGCATGGCAGAGCGGAGGGACACCAGCTCTTTCTCTGCGGCCCGCAGCTGATCCATGGTGCCTTCCAGCTCCTTGGATTTGAGCTTCTCCTGGGAGAGCTGCTGGGAGACTCCCTCCAGTGCCTCAGCAGCTCTCTGGGCATCTGCCTCCAGCTTAGCCACACGCTGGGCTGCTGTTTGCTCTGCCACAGCCATCTTCTCCTGCAGGGAGGAAATCTCGGCCCTCAGCTTCTGCTCCTCACTCTCCTTCTCCTTTGCCCATGACTGAGCGCTGGACAGGTCAGCCTGGAGGCCAGCCAGTCGCTCTGCCTGGGCCTGCAGCACAGCCACCTTCTCCTGCTCAGCCTGCAGCTGCTGGCAGGCCCGGCTGTGCTCCCGGCTCAGCGCCTGCATTTCCTCCTTCAGCCGCCTGCATTCTTCATCCTCCCCTCGGGCAGCAGGAGAGGCTCCCATGGGCTGCTCTCGGCTCTCCTCCAGCACCTGGCATGTGGCCAGCTCCTCACTCCGCTTCGGCAGAGCTGGCTCCCGGTCCTGAACCAGCTGCTGTCTCTCTGCCTCCAGCTCAGCGATCCTGGCCAGGTTGCCCTCCAGGCACTCAGCTGCCCGCCTCTTCTCATCCTCCAGTATACCCTCAGTGTTCCGCAGGGATTCCTCCAGGAAGAGCAGCTGCTCCTGCAGGTGGCTGTTCTCCCGGGCCAGCTTCTCCCTCTCAGCCAGCTTCTGCTGGCTCTCCTTTAGCCTGCCCTCCAGCTCCTGCAGCTGGGCTTTCAGTGCCTCTGCTGCCATTCCCTGCTGCTGTTGGGCACCCAGCTCTAGGATCTGGGCTTCCAGTTCGCTGATCTTGTGGCTTAGTGCAGCCTTCTCTTCATCCACAGCCTGCAGCTGGCTGCTCAGGGATGTGTTGGCCTGCTGGAGCTGCTGCAGGGCAGAGTCCCTTTCCCGCAGGGTCTGCTCATGCTGGACACTGAGGGCAGCCAGCTGCTCAGCCTGGCCCTCAGCAGCCTGTGCCTGCAGGTCTCGCTTCAGCCTCTCTCGGGCCTGGTGGCTCTCAGAGAGGGAGCTCTGGAGGCTGGTGACAAGGCTCTCCAGCTGCTGCTTCTCCTCCTCCAGCCGCACTCCTTTGGCTGTGAGGCTGGACACCTCCTGCTTCAGCTCCTCCAGCTGCCAAAGAGAAGAGCAGGGAGACTATTGGGTCTGACTGAGACAGAGAGATAGTGCTGCTCAGCAGTAGCCAAAACACTGGTGTGTTATCAACACAGCTACCCATGCAAAGCACAGCACTGTGAAAGCTTCTAAGGGAAAATGAACTCTTAACATTCCCCTCAGTGAGGGTCTAGGAGTGGGCAAGATCCTGGGAGGTGACACTATGAGGCCAACTGACACAAATTAACCAAAGGGATATTCCACAACTTGTGATGTCAGCTCAGACACAAAAGCTAAGGGGTGTACAAGGAATAGGGGGAATTCATTATTTTAGTGTTTGCCTTGTGGAGCAACCACTCCCCATGCTGAAGCTCTGTTTCCCAGGAAGTGTCTAAACATCACTTGCTGATGGGAAGTAGAGATTGACTTTTCTCTTTGCTTATGCATGCATAAACTTTCACTTTTCCTTTTTTTGATTTAGTAAATTGCCTTACCTCAACCTACTAGTTCTTTTCCATCTTATTTTTCTCTCCCCTGTCCTGCTGGAAAGGGGAGTGATAGCAGGGCTTGGTGGGCACCTGGTGCCCAGCCAAGATCAGACTACTACAGGGACAAAACATGCACCCCCTAGGTGTTACTCAAGCTGCAGCCAACATGCTCACCAGACCCCACATGCTGCATCCCACTGAGAGCTGCCCATTGCCTGCCTTCCCTCCCATTACACCCCTAAGCACACCTTGCTTCTCCCTCAGCCTTGTGCCACTCTGCTCCCTTGGACCAAAAACCTTATTCTCACCCTCATCCATGCAGGAAATGCTTTCTTCACGACCAATTCACATTGTGAGGGGCCTGCAGAGCCACCAGCTCCCTGGGAGCAGTATTTGCAAATTCAGCCCAAGAAGGGCTTTCCCGGAGTGCTCAGCCCCACTGACCTATCCAGCAGCAGAAAGCAGCAGCCTCTGCCCCACATGACTTTGCCATCCATCTCCTGGCACCTGCTGCTCTCTCCAACTGGAGTAGCTTCCCATTCAAGCCCTTGCTGCAGGAGCCCCAATGTACCTTCAAAATGTCCCCCATGACTTCTCCCTTCTCCTGGGTGCTGCACTCCTCCAGCTTGGCCAGCTGGTCCTCCAGCATAGAGATCTTGCCCTGTAGAATCTCGATTTTCTCTTCTGAGCATTTCTGGGGACAGAGATGGGACTGAGCATGGTGCAAGACAGAAGAGCCAACCAACCCAGGAGAGGCACAGCCACCCAGTCAGTACTGACACCCTGCTTTTCCAGCAGCTTTGTCTCACCCCACTGCAAGGACAGCGGCCCATCCCACCATGAGGAACCCTTCCTGGGAACAGGGAGAGGCTTCCCACATGAGCTGACAGTTACACAGCTTCTCCCCATGTGCTGGCACAAACAGGCAGAAGGCTCCTGGCTGCTGCACCCTGCAGCAGTTGGGGTGTCCCCGAGCTGGGGAGGGCTATGGGGGAGCTACAGAGGGGCACCCACCACTCCCCAGGCCCCCTGACCTTGTCCTGCAGGGCAGCATGCAGTTCCTTCTCCAGCTGTTGCTGCTTCTCCTGAAACTGTGCCATGGCAGTGTTGTGCTCTTCCAAGAGCTCATCATGGGCTCGCTGCAGCTGGACCATGTTGCTGGCAAACTCCCGCAGCTGCCAAGTGAAAATCCACCCAATCCAGAACAGGGTCAGAGAGTGCCTTGGCTGTCCAGGGCTCTGCCTGCTCCCCATTCCCAAGAGCTGCAGCACACGTGGACATCATGGGTTCTGTGTGCTCACCACATGCAGGCAGCTCCACCTGGTCCCCATTCCCCCACCACAGTTCAATATGGATCAGGATTCAGAACCCAAAGCAGGCTTGGTCACTGGGTCAAAGACTGCGTTAGCAGAACCATAAACATCCCAGCATCCGGCACTGCCATCAAATCCTCCCCTCTGGGTTCCACCACACCCAGCTGAGCTGTGGGGGACACAGACAGGACACTGCAGCCCATACCTTGAAAGAGAGATCCCCATTCTCCTCAGAGAGCTGGTTGATTTTTCTGTCCATCTGAGCTTTTTCAGTCTTCAGGTCCTGGCACTGTCTGAAGGCCTCGTGCAGGCGCCCCACCAGGCTGTGGGAAAGGTTGTGGTTAAGGAGGGGGTGCGTGCTGGCAGCAGGCAAGGATATCACCAGGGACTGGTGCTGCTGGACATTGCCAAGGAAACCAAAGGTTCCAAGGGATCTCCCTGCCTTGCTGTGACTCTACCATCAACCCAGCTCTAAAACTGGGTGCCAACAAATGGCAAAGCAGAGTAGAGATGAGCAGTGTTTGTGCTTTGCAGAAGCCCAGTAGCTCCAAACTGAGAGCAGAGGCAGCTGTGGGACTCTAGCAACCCCCCTGCAAAGAGAAATAAGTGAGGAAAGGCCAAAAAGAACATGGCACTTCCAGTGGAGGTTGGGCAGCCTTCCTGAGTAAACAATGGCACAGGGACAGAGCAAAGACCAGTGTGACAGGTGATTTCAAGTGTGTGACGAAGCCCAGTACACAGGATCAAAGTAAAGGCCTGGGAAAAGGGGTTGGAGTCAGGAGTTCCAGGATCACCCTGAAAGCTTCCCCTTTTCCAGGATCAGGTGAGACCCACATGGGCAGGACTTTGGATAAGAGGCTGGAGTTGACAGGGCAAGAGGGAATGGTCTCCCACTGACAGATGACAGGGTTAGATTGGATATTGGGCAGAAATTCTTCCTTGAGAAGGTGCTGAGGCCCTGGCACAGGTTGTCTAGAGAAGCTGTGGCTACCCCATCCCTGGAAGTGCTCAAGGCCAGGTTGGACAGGGCTTGGAGCAACCTGGTCTAGTACAAGGTGTCCCTGCCCATGGCAGGGCATTCCACTTAAATGAGCTTTAAGGTCCCTTCCAATCCAGACCCATTTTTGATTCTGTGCCTGCTGTCTTCTCCCCAGGGCACAGCAGCAGAGGAACAAGGAGGTTTGCTTTCTTCCGTTTCATGCACTGCTAGGGAAGAGACTGACAACATGGAGTCTGAGGATGTGGGAGTCACAAGGTCCCACCTAGGAGGAAGGAGCATTACCTCTCCTTCTTCTCCCTCAGCTCCTCCATTTCTTTGGGTTCCAGCTGGTCTTCAGTTTGCTTCTCATTGAGCTCTACCAAGCGATCAATCCGCTGCTGCATCGTGGTGATCTGCGCATCTGGGGAGGGGGGCAAGAAAGGGCCTGTTACCAACTTTTCATGTCACCTGAAATCCCCACAAGAGCATTTCTGCACAGAAACCCTCTACAGCAGGAGATCAAAGAGCCAGGCTACCAGTGCTGCTGCTCAGCATAGATGTTGCTTCAGTCATGGCTTTTGTTGCCCAGGATATGTAAGGCAATACGAGACAGAAGAAGGAATCTGGAGTCTTCACTTGCAGCCTGGCAGGATGGACCATGCATGAGCAGTTGTGGTGGGGTCAACACAGACAAGTCAGAGAAACAAGGAGGGATCTCTGCCCCACAGACCCCTCCCTGCACCCCATGATGTCCTGCTAGTGACTGACCCTTCTTCCTGATGAGCTCTTGAGCCTCAGCCATCTGCACCTCCAGCTCTTCCCGGTTCTCTCTCTCAAAAGCCAGCTGCTCATTCACCCGCCGCAGCTGAAACTGCTGGGTCTGCATGATGTCCCCCATGGGTGAAGACGGTGTGCTGGGCAGGCTGCAGGGAGACACACACACAGCTGGATTATCCTGAGCCAGCACAGGCCCCATGCAGCCAAACCCACTCTGCTGCCCCCATCTCTGGGGCAGGATTCTCCTGCCTGGCTCCCCGAGGAACTACTGCCTTAAAAATCTAGGAACAAAACACACAGATGAGACAATTTCAATAAAGGAGGTAATATAAAAGCTGGTGTTTAATTGGAGGCCTCTGGGGGAAAACATGGAAAAATGCCCCTGGAGGCCTCCAATTAAAGACCAGCTTTTATATTACCTCCTTTATTAAAACTGTTTTTTATGTGTGTTGTTCTATTGCTAGAATTTTAAGGCATCAGTTCCTCCTCGTTCTGGTTCAACTCTCTTTGGGACCCCCCCTTTTTCAAGTTGTTTATGGGAAAGTGATTTGGAAGGGTGGCTCGTCCTTGGTTCCCAAAAGAACCAAGATTAGAATAGGGACTTCGAAATGTGTTTTGTCTTTCTGTCTGTCAGGGTAGGAAAAATGCTGGAGACGGATAGGAACTATTTAACTATACAATAAGAATCTACAGAGCTACAGAGTATGAAGAAAACAGAAAAGCAAAAATCATTTTGGCATCAGGTTCACAGGAATAAATTTGATGCCACATCAATTGAGCACAAAGGCCATGCTCCTCCTCTTGCCTGTACTAATGCCAAGCTGTACGTGCTGAGCAAAAACCACAACCAGCATGCCCAGGTGGCCAAGGGCATCCCCACTTGTGTTAGCCATAGCGTGACCACATAGGGTTGAAGCAGTGGCTGCCCCCTGTGCTGGGCACTGCTGAGGCACCTCAGTCCTGGAGTCCAGTTGTGGACCCCTCACAATGAAGACACTGAGGTGCTGGAGAGTGTGAGCAGAATCAACTGAATCAACAGAGGTGGGGAAGGCTCTGGAACATGAGTCTGATGAGGAACAGCTGAGGGAGCTGGGGGGACTCAGCCTGGAGAAAAGGAGGCTCATGGGGGACCTTCTCCATCACAGACACAGTTAGAATCAATGGTCTCAGAGGGCTTTTCCAAGCTGTATGACTCCATGATTCTAAAAGGAGCTGACGCCCAAGCTCACCCCCACCATCCATCCCCACATCAGGCCGAGCAACATGCAGCAGGGCATTCCAGGGAGTCAGCATGCAGCCCAGCTACATGTGTGGGTCCCAAACTTCTCCCTTTCCTCATTTCCCCTGGCATCCACCAGGCAGGGCACATACTTGCTGCTGGGGAAGGAGGCGATCCTCTGCAGCTCCAGGAAACGCACCTCTTGCTTGGGCGGGAGAGAGAACAGTGGGGAACGCTCCTCAAAGCTGCTGCTGGACACACTGGATGAAGGCGGCTCTGCTGGAAATAAAAAAGGGAGAAGAAGGCTGTGATCTTTAATATCTAAGAGCCACTTGGCAACTGAAATCTCAGGAGCACGAGAACCACAAATTCCAGTTGGGATGGAACAGCCCAACAGAGGAAGCCATAACCCTGCTCTACATCCCCATCCTGCTCCTGTTCCACAGTGCTTCTGCAGTCCCCAGCAACTCTGCTCCCACAAGACTGTCAGCATCCCACCTGCTCCACTCCTCCAGGGAAAGGCTGAGCTACTGCTGACTGGGAAGAACCAGCAGCTCTAAGGCAGCCTTACTCTTGGAGTTTACAGTGCACCATTTTGTAGCTGAGGGCATTTGGGTGGTGCAGCTGCCTTTATGGCAAGGCAGTTACAGCAGCACAAACAGGAGGAAAAGCCAGGGCCCAGCACTTACCTCTCCTCTGCAGAAATGGCTCCAGATTCTCATTCAGACACTCCTCGTTATCCAGCACAAATTTGAGGATTGATGCCAACTCAACCTGTGTTGGAGGAGCTGCAGAGTTAGTGGCTCTGCTATGGATCACAGGCAGCACCACAGCAGGTGTGGGGCAGTGGGCAGCTCCCTGCCTTCCTGTGCTGCTGCCACACTTGCCACCACAAGTTTTTGATAGCCCAAAGCCACCAGTGAGCACCACAGTGCCCACTCCACACTGTCGTATGATGGGACCCAGGAGGGCAAGTTCTGGAGCACCTTCTGCCAAAGGCACCGCTGCTTCCCCCTGCACCCCAGATCCAGAGGAGGAACCCCAAAGGGATTACCTGAGTCTTGTAGTCAAATTCATTCCAGTCCCCAGGGTTCCTGGAACTCATGGAGGTGTGGTACAAGAGCAGCACAGCCACCTGAGCAAGGCAGGAAAGGCATCACTAACCCCAGGCCAGTCACAAGCACATTGGTGCTGTCTGGGACTAAAATATGCCATGCAGTTACCTTGGCCAGAGCCAGCTCCTCTCCATCCAGGAGTTTCTGTGCAGAGACCAGGTTTTCCATAGCATATTTGTCCCTGCAATGCTCTGCAACATGAAGCACAATTCCCAGTCATACAGGAGCCACTGGGCATGTGGGCTGCCCTGAGGTGACACTCATGGCCAGGAGGGCACTGTAATGCATCCCCAGGGAGAAGGGACACAGGGCAGGATGGGCTCCAGAGTCGAGATCTCAGTGGTCAGCCTTGGCCATTAACCCTGACTTTCATTCCCCTCCCTGGAACCCCACCCTGAATCTCAGCCTCCCCACCTTGGCATCGCCCCTCCAACATCAGCACAAACAGTTCCACCTGTGAAGAGTGGGATACAAGGTGGGATATGGTGTCTTCCTTCCAAGAAAGAGGAGCAAGAGTGTGAGATACTTCCCATTTCCCCTCCCAGGATCTCTGCTTGGGTAAAGGTTTTCCACTGGAATTTAAAGAGCTTAAGTCCAGTTACCCATCTAGGAAAACTGCTCCAAAGCAGCATCACCAGAGCAGCCACTGGCAGCCTGCCCTTTACATCCAGATCCTCATTGCTTTGAAGCCTAGGCTCTGGCAAGGATTTCCATCTGGAAGTTTCCCATCAGGAAGCTTTCCCTTCCACAGGCTGCTGTGGGAATGCTGCTGGCACCTCACAAAGCTGCTGATGTGGGGTCAAGGGGGGTCACTATGTGAAGGGGGAAGCTGCAGATCAGACTCCCTCAGAGGTCAGGGGCACCGAGTTGGGGCAGTTGCTTCCCCCAGCACCAGCGGAGGGTCTTACTCTGCAGGAAACCACGGATGAAGGAGATCCTCTCTGGCAGCGGCTGCTCCAGCACAGACTCCCCCTCCTTGCTCCTGTGTCTGGAAGAGTGCAGGGTTTGCATTAACTCTTTCTGGAGGGATTAGATCAATGATGAGTTATGTGCAGTGTCGCTGAGCCAGGGCCAACAGCGTCATGCACAGGAGTGAAATCCCCCAGAATCTCCCTGCTGGGAGAGCAGCTGGAGCTGGGCAGCCAGTCCTCCCCCCGGCACTGCTTCCTATTCTGCCTGCCAGGCATCCAGCACAGCACAGGGAGCTTGTGCTGGCCCCACCATCCAGGAAGCACCACAGGAGCAGGCCATGCACGGAGCCTCAGGCTTTTCTTGCTGCATTTCAGGGAGCCTGAAGCTTCTTCTTGCACTTATTTGTGACTAACTCCACTCTTCCTGAGCAGCCACCAGTTCATGGAATACCCCGAGTTGGAAGGGACCCACAAGGGTCATTGAACCCAACGCAGCTCAGAAATGGCATGCCCAAAGCCCACACCAATCATGCTTGACCAGCACTGCCTAAGTACTGTCTCTTACTCCCAAGGTGTCAAAACCAGTAACCTAGTCTAGGACAAGGGCTGCCACGAGGATTTGCTCCTCCTCACCGATTTTCCCTGGTGCTACAGGAGCTCCTCAGATCAGCCAGCTGCTATGGCAGCTGCCCTGCTGCCACCCCACTTTATCAAGCCATGGCCAGGCCTCTTTAGAGAGCACATGCCACCAGGATCCCTACTAATCCGAGCTGGAGCACAGACCCAGGAGATTAACCAGGTCTGACTAAATATACCTGCGGTGCAGGCAGCTCCTTCCTCCCCACCCACTGCAGGCAGATCCCTGCTCCAGGCAGGCTCTCCTTACCCCGCCCAGGAGGTAATTACAGCAGACAGGCTCCCAGAAGGGTTTGAAAGCAATGCATGGCAGCCTCACACCCTCTCAATTTGTTTTGCCAGCTCCTTAATCACCAGGCTTCATCCCACCTCTGATGCCCATTATGGCTGTAGATTTTAGCTGTCCCTTGCTCCCAGACAATAAACACAATTCCCAAAGGAGGCATTCCTCCCACCCCTGCCCAGCCACCTCAGGTCCCAGGACAGAGCACACAGGTTCCATCCTGACCATTCTATACTCAGCAGCAGCCTGACATCCCCAGGCAACAGAAGCACTTTCTCAGGCAGAAACCGTCATTCTTTACACTGCTTTCCAGACACAAGGCTTCCTCAGGATCCCAAGGCTGCCACTCAGGAAAACTTGCTGGGCTGTTCCCTCAGCAGAGCAGCATCAACAGAAATTAGAATAATCTCCTGTGGAGCTGCAGGAACCCCTGTGCCTCTGGCAGCAGCACTCGGATCTTTTCTTCAATGCCAGGAGCAAACCCAGATGTTAAGTGCCAGATGCGATAACAAGTCTCAAGTGACAGGAACTCTGACCAAAACATTCCCTGGGCAGCTCTGTGGGACCCAATAGCTCTGCACAGACCCCAGCTGTTCAGTGGCACAGAGGAGATGGAGATCCCAGCAGCTCATATGCCAGAGGAGGAATAAATACCCCAATAAATACCCACTCACCCCCTGCCCAAGAACAGAGCCCCTTAGCTCCTGGGGGTTGAGGCCATGGCTCCAGGAGACAGCCCAGACCCAGCTGCGTGATTTGAAATGTGCACACAGCTCCCCATACTCACATTTTGTGGATAATTCTGATGAAGACACTACAGTCCTGGAGCTGGGACAGATCATTGAGGCGATCAGGACAAACATTTGTGCTGTTCACCTAGAAATGGGGTGGCACAGTCAGAAGGCAGAAACCAAGACAACACTGCTGTGCCACCACCACCGCCAGTCCTGGCAGGGGACAACATGACTGCTCTGGGTGTGAAAGTAAATCTACCCCTTCAAACCACCCCTTCCTGGGGAACAGATGAACGTGATCCCCACAGCTCTACAGACTGCCAGGGAGTCTGGCACAGGTGCCATTTATAACCCTGCTGGAGCCCCTCTTCTCTGGAGAGACTGAGAGACCTGGAGGTGTTCAGCCTGGACAAAAGAAGCCTCACGGGAGACCTCAGAGCCCTTGCCAGTGCCTAAAGGGGCTCCAGAAGAGCTGGAAAGGGACTTTGGACAAAGGCATGGAGGGACAGGACAAGAGGGGATGGAGTCCCACTGACAGAGAGCAGCATTAGACAGGATATTGGGAAGAAATTCTTCCCTATCAGGGTTGTCCAGATGAGCCATGGCTGCCCTATCACTGGAAGTGTTCAGGGCTAGGCTGGACATGGTTTGGAGTAAGTTGGTCTAGTGGGAGGTCTCCCTGCCCATGGCAGGGCATTCCAGTTGAATGAGCTTACAAGTCCCTTCTAACCCAAACCATTCTATGAGTTTTTGCTTGGACACAGCAGTGCTTTGTGAGACAGATCCAACAACCCCTTCACACTACAGCTGCTTCAGGCTCAGCTCCATCTCCCAAGCAGTTTCCATGACCAGACCAGGCCATTCCAGCATTTCTGGTTACTCAACAGGAAGAGTGAGCAAGGCTTCTCCTGCAAACACCCACCTGCCCAGGAACAGTAGCAACTGGGCTACCCTAGGACCTGCCCCAGCCACAGTCCCTCCTGAGATAAGCCCTGAATCGTGCCCTGAAGCTGCCAGTGCTGGCAGCAGTATGTTCACCTATGCAGTGAGCTCCAGCAGAGGAGGGGGGACTTACCCAAGCAAGGAGAGCAGCAACTCTTGCACTGTGAACAGACATTGTGGCCAGCCTGTCAGGTCACTGCCCAGACCTAAAAACATCAACAAGGGGGCGGGGGTAGCAATAAAAAAGGTAAAATATAGTAATTATGTTAACTAAGTGACCTGCACCCAGCACCAGGCATTTGTGCCCACCAAGGGAGAATGTGTCCCTGCATCTGGCCAGCTGTGCAGGAGCAGAGAGCATCCTCCTGCTTCCCCACAGGCACAGAGTGGGGAGCAATGCTGAGCAGCAGCCAGGTCCACTCCCACATGTCAGGATCCTGACAAGAGGTCAATGGAAAACCACTGCTTAGGCTCCTCATTCTCCTGCTGTGCCTTCTTCGCTCCCTCCCACCTCCAAATGTCACTAACATTTCTTGCCCAGCAAGGTAGTGGCCAATCCACTGAAGTGCCGCCAGCTCCCCTTCCCACTGCTACTAGTGAAAGAACCACCTGCTGGGGGCACGGGAGCTCACCGGGCATTGCTGCATTGGGTGGGAGCAGGGATGAGCTGCCCTGACTGGATCTGGGATCACTGCCAGCGACCTTTGCCTCCACACTGGCTGCCCCCAGGGCCACCCTGGGAGTCTTCCAGGGGAGGGGAGGGGCCTGCTGGGAGACAAAAAGTCACCCAGATGAGGAGGGGGCTCCTCACCTTGTATTGCACCTGGACACCCGCACCACGACAAGTCAAAAACCTGGTCGGGATCTGCAGCTGCTCAGCACAGCACAAACAACCAGTCACGGTGGCTTTGGAGACTACAGAGCTCCCACGGCCGTCAGTCCAGCTGGGAAGCATGGGATCCTCAGCAATACAGGTCCTCCCTCCAATCTGGCTAAAGCCCAGCTCCCATGGCTGGGTCACTTAGCAACTAGTGTCCCTCCAGCCGGTGCCACAGCCAGGACCTCTCCCTAAAAACCCACCCAAAGGCACCAGGCAAAGCACTCGTGCAGCACCGGATGCAGACCTTCGGAGAAAACCGTGTTCCACCAGCGTCTGGTTTTACCAGAATCAGTCTGCAAACACATTGATGCCTGGTCTGGTGTGAGATCTGGACGGGCAGGGCTACCGCTCCTGCCGCGGTCACAGCCTGGCTTGTCCCTGGTGACACTGGCCGCCCTGAGCATCTGAGACAACGCCATGACCCGCCTGTGAGGACGTGCCTTTCGTGATGGCAGGCGGGAAGTGGTTGGGGAGCCCGCCAGCGGCCGTGAGCGCCTTCCAGCCGCGTCCCTGAAGAGAGCAGCTGCAGGAGGGCGGTGGGAACCGGGGAACGAGCCCCGGAGGTGGCGACGGCCGCGGCGGCATTGTCCTTCCCCGCTTTCCCCTGCTCCGCTCCGGTCACAACACGGCGTTACACAAGCCCGCGCTCCGGAGCTCCCGACGCGCCACCGCGCCGGGGGGACGCGCCCGCGGACCCCGGGCTGTCCCGGACGCCTGCCCGGGGAAAACAAAACAAGGAAGAGGCAGAAAAGTCTTTGCTGGGGCCTTACCGGGGCCGCGCGGCCGTCGTCGGCGGCTGGGGTTAATCGGCCATGAGCGCTGGCAAGCCGCGGAGGACCGGGGAGCCAGCGGCCACGCACAAAAGAAAAGTTGTTGAGCTTCTCTTCGGCGGGGCTGGCAGGCGGCGGTTCCCCTTCCTGGCCCTGGGCCACCCCACGTCACCGCGCCGGGGCCGCGCTCGTTAAAGGCGCACGGCCCAGAAACCTCCGGCGCCTCGCCATGGAGGGGGGGAATCGTCCGAACCTGGACGCGCTCACTGCCGCCACCCTGCCCAGGTACCGAGGGACGGGGAGCTGGTGGGGCTGGCACAGACTCACTCCCGGCCCCAGCGCAGCTGAGGAAAAGCCGGGGGCTCGGCAGAGAATGGCCCCAATGTCACGTCTCCCTCTGGGCTGACTGGAGTCACATCCCAGCTGACCCCTGAAAAACTCCTCCCGACACGCACACACCCCGCGGCCACGGATTCAACTGGAACCGGACCCTACGGGTCGCCAGCTCGACCAGGGAGGTGCCGGGCGAGGAAGGGACGTTCACCCCTCGCTGCCCTTCCGGAGATCCTCGGAAGTCACCTCCGCAGCGTCTGGGCTGCCTGAGGAGGCCCAGGGCCGCAGGATGGGACTGCCCCGAGCACGGCACAGGAAAAGCACAAGGAGAAGGTTCTTTCAAACCGGCGCTGGGGGCAGCAGAGGAACCCTCGAGTAACGCGGCCGCCGAATGCCGCTGCCGAAGGCTCCAGCTTCGCCAAGCGCCGGGAAACGAAGAACAACACGGCCGAACCACAGCGCTCCGGCCGGGACCGTCCCCCGCCCCCGTCCTTAGGGAAAGGTCCGCCGCTGAGCTTGGCCCGGGACGGAGGCTGTGCCACAGGCGTGCCCCGCCGGCCCGAGGGTTTCGCCTGTTGCCTGCCTGTGGCACAGCCTCGCTCTGCGGCCCTGAGCCCCCGCCGAGGGAAGCACCGGGGCCCGCCCCACCTCAGCTCTCCCCCTACCGTGACCGCGGCTGGGAATCGTGTCCGCCTTCAGCGTCCTCGGAGTCGCCGGGGCTCCAGCCGCGTTGATGGTAGGAGGGGGAGCCGCCAAACTCCGTGCCGCGGCCGCCCTTATTCGAACGGCAGCGCCCGCCCCCCGCTGCCGCCCATTGGGCACGGGCGGGCCGGGGGCGTCTGGCGGGCGGAGCGCGAATGGCGGGTGCGGCACACGCGGGGGGCTGCAGGGGGCGCGCTCCCGTGAAGGTGCGGGGACACAGGCGGGAGCGCGGGGGTGAGCGCCGCTGTGAGGTGGGGACACATGACGGGGCAGGACACGGAGTACTGGAAGCCCACAGTGAGTCAGGGGACACGTGTGTCACACGCAGACACCCCACCCTGCCTTGCAGTGCCAGCTAGGTAGGAATCCTCAGCAACCCCCAAACGTGTCCTGACCTACTAGTGGGGCCTCACCTCACCTGGGGGATCCTGGCCTTGTCCCCATGGCCACAGCCCTATTTCATGCTGTAGAGGCCCAGAGAAGTTTAGGCATGGACTGGACTGTGGTGGTGCATGTCCCTGCCACCGCCCAGGCCCCACCAAGACCTGAGAAACGCCTGTTAGACTTTGTCCTTCACAAACAGCACCTGGGCTAAGCCCTTCTTGAGCTTTTTTTATATATTCTGTTGCAAGGAACTAACAGATGTTTATCAAGCATCTGTTTTTTAATGAACACACTTGGAAACTTAATTTTCTTGCCTGAGTAACAACCCAAGTGAAATCCTATTTTTGTTGTTGAACCTTCAACCAACGCAAGTTGTGGCCAGGATGGAAAATGGCTAATGACCTATGAAGGTCTCCTGGGACCAAATCCAGAAAGGTCTCAGCAATCCAAAGTGAGACCCTTTGAGCTCTCAATTATAAGGGGCTAATGCATACTGAAGCCCACTCTTTAATAACCCTATAAACTGCAGTCCAGAGTAAGTCTTTCTGAGCATTCTATTCCCAGAACATAAGAGAGCTAATGTGTATGTCTCAAACATAGGTAATTGGATGGCTGTGGAGTTACTGGAGGACTGGAGGTAATAAACAAGGACTGGTGATATTAACATGCCATAAGCAAGTGCAAGATGTGACTGAAGAAGGGGAGCAAGGTGAGAAAGGGCAATTAAACATAAACCCTTGGTTTTGGAAGACAGGTGTCTGCTAGGGAGGCAGGAGCCTCCCTTGGAATGAAAATGTAGACTCCCTCCGAATTATTATAATTTTGAAATCAAGGGCTCTCAGGCAGAGATCTGGGGATAGGAATAACAGTTCTTTACCAGTGTGTATAACAAGGCACACAAACAACAATAACTACAGCATTAAAAACAAAACAGAAGCAGGGACCCCGTGACAGCCTTCTCGGCCGAGACGGGAAGGGATGGAGGAGAGGCTTTGCTTCACAAACCCCTCGGGCAGTCAGTCCCGGTGCTCCTGCAGGGCTCTGAGGAACACTCAGCTGGAACAGCAGGGATGAGCTGAGATCCTGGGCTGGTGGCTGAGGTGGATCAGCAGCTCCAGGCTGGCACTGCCACACGTCCTGGCAGGACAGGGGGTGCGAGGCCCACAGATGAAGAAGGAGAAGAAGCATCAGCTCTGTCTGGGTGATGGCAAATTCCCTTCCCTCTGCAGCAACAGCTCCCAGCAAAGTGTCCTTCTCTGAAGCTGGAGAAGCCAGCAAACCTGTCCTCTCCCTCCCTTTTTCCTGCCATCCTTCCTCCATGGGCCCAGCCAAACCCTTTGTGTTTCTCTAGCACCTCAAGTACCAGCAGTCAGGTTTTCCCCATAACTAATTGGTAAAAATTCCACAGGTGAGCCAGAACTAAAAGAAAGACACCTTACCCCCAACAAGCCTTCTGACCCATTTCCAGGAAGACCTGAAAGAGCAGACTGTACATGATAATTTGCATGGAAAATGAGAAATTCCTCTTCAGGATGGGGGAACCTATCCATAAAAAGGTACCCTGCAATTTCCATGTCAACCTAAACCTTCCATAGCACAACCAGAGGCCCTTCCCTCCTGTCCTGTTGTTTGTCCCCTGGGAGCAGAGCCAGACCCCCACCTGGCTCCACCTCCAGTCAGGGAGTTGTGGAGAGTGAGCTGGGGTATAGAGCTCCAGCTTTTGGTGGCTGTGGTCAAAAGACTCTTGGCTTTGTATGGTATCCAATGAAAGCATCTTCTGGGGTGAAGCTGTTGTTTTTTGAACAAAGCCTTGTCCCCAAAAATTGTTGAAATTTTGAACAGTTTTCAAAGATCACTGTAAAAATCCAGCTGCTATATTAATTCACTAATTGCCAAGTCAAACTGACCTGAATATTGTTTTGATGCAGAAAACTTCTGGGTTTATTGGTAAATTCTCTATCCAGGTAAAGTCAAGGCTTGGCCAGGGCCTAGGCTTTAAACTGGAATGATGCCTCTTAACTCATTCTCAAAGCAAGGGTTTTTTTTAAAAAAAATAGCAGCTATAAGATACTTTAAACATTGCAAACTTTTAAAAGGCATTTGTATAAAACAAATGATCAGATGTCTTAGGTAATTGACTAATTAAACCATTCAGCAGTTAATTTAATCTGAAGTTTCTTTTATAACACTTAAATTTTAACCATGATACATTTTCTTAGAATCAAGATACAAGGAGCTATGTGCACTATGATAGAAAGGGGTAAAATAGCTAACAAAGATCCTCTTCAAGGTCTTTTATATGTCCATTTACACAATTAACAGATGCCAACTAAATTATTTTTCTTAGCGACCCAATGACCCAACACCTCTGTGATGCACTATGGTATTTTCTATCCAATCACTTACTACCACCCAAAAACCCCTAGGAGAAGAACATGAAGAAGAAAGAAGAAGGACAAGACACAACACCCTAAATCCTCCATCTTGTCTCCTGTTTTCTAAACTACTTTCTCACCCAGTGATTTAAAAAACTTTCTAATCTACACACTTACACTTTTTGTATATAACTTTAACATTTGTTCTCATGTATCACCATGAAAATATGCTCATGAATTTCATGCTATATGAAATTCAGTGTTTTTCTGGATCTTAGAACTAAGTATTAGAAACAAGGGCAGACACTCTGTATCTCAGACTCCAACAAAATGGGAATGTTGAACTCAGACAGGCACTCTTTTAACAACCCTAACTGCAAAAAATTTTCAACTGTGGGACTAATTCCTTCCCTATCTTTCTCTTTCAAGGGGTACTCTTTAATTCTGTTTGTTTTCCTTTATTAAGTTTGATTAATATAGGAAGTGAATTTTTCACTCTCCTTGGTACATTAGAGGCCCACACTCCAGGAAATACTTGATTTATTATTTCTTCACTATTTCTTCACTGTATTCTTCACTAATTTCTCCCTCTGTTTGAACAGCTGTTAACATTAAACTTAATGTGTCTATGTATTGTTCATCATTTACCTCTAGAATAACGTCCCCATTTTAAAATTTAATGTTTACTTGTAATCCGCTCCTCGGCCACTCCCACAGCCAGAGATCCTCCTGCCTGGCTTGCCAAAATGATATGCAAGAAGAAAACTCTCTAACTCATAGAGTAAGTTATAAGAGCCTGTATGTATTTGTTCAGCGCTGAGGTGCATGGGGAATAGCTCCTCCAAAAATATGCAGACACTCGGAGACTTGCCCCTCTCTTTTTATTCTCTAAAAACTAGGACTCCACAATATGCCTAATACATGTGCATTTCCTAACCCCACCTGTCCGCACCTCATATTAAAATTAGCTCCATGTCTCTTTCCGAGTGCTCATTGCCCCTTGTTGGTCACTCTGGGGTTGTCTGGGGGGTCTTTGGGGCTGAAGTGATCTTCCTCTCAGTTGAATTTTTCACCTTTTCTCCTTGCACATGCTCCTTTTTAGTCTTTTGACCATCTTCTGGGCTTTGATGCCATTTTTCCTGGCTTAGGGGTCCAAAGAACCCCCTTATCCTGTGGTGCCTGTGTTGTTGCATCCTGTTTGTGCATTCTAGCTCTTTACCTTACCTTGGAGCCTTGCTCTTTTCTTGTACTTGTGGGAACAGTAAGCATTTCACACAGTTTTGTCAGGCCCCTGCCTTTTAGTCAAAGCATTTCTTGATGCTTGGTTCCCAGTTCTTAATTTTTCTGTTTCACCACTCTAGGTTGTGGAGATGTGCTAGTGGCATGGGTGTGTCTTAGGACAAGAGGAAATGCTGTAGCTTTATGCTGGCAAGTGAAAGGCACAAGAAACAGCTGTCACTGATCTGTGCTGTCACTGATGGGGGAGACTGCCACATTTACACTGCGGTCTGCATGTGGGATGGAAGAGGGTGACTTTATAAGAAAAGTAACAAACAGGACTGGCAACTACTGAGAGAGGCAAAAGGGGTCTCCCTTGGTCAAGACAGGGCAGGTCTAGTGAGGAAGAACATCCTCAGCAACCACCCATCCAACAGCACAGGGACAGTGACTTAGAGGAAGGCAACACTACATCAGAATTTGCCATCAGCATCCCTCAACACTTTCTGGGTTTAGCAAAAGCATTTTTGGCTACAGCCACCTGATTTTCCTGTACTCAGTTGAGTCCTCAGCTGTACTAGGCTGCCTTGCTCCTGGAATCTTGGAAAGGACAGTTCTCCCCAAGAAAAGCGACAAAGGTACTGGATGTCCTTAGGATGCCTCTCCTTCTTCCCAGAGCGGGCAGCCTCTCTTTGCCTCAGCAGCTACAAAAGGGAAATGCAGAGGCAATTTTTTTCCTCTATGGCACCAGAGTGCATACGGAGAGCCAGGGGCCACTTTAGCTAGCAGAGCCTAGCAGTGACACCCACAGACACACATCTGCTCTTCCCAGGTGGGACAGCATCTGGACACACAGAGCTCAGCATCTAGAGCTGTGCCCCTGGAGCCACATCTCTGGGTTTGCCCAGCTTGCATGTGCATGTAGGTACACATAGAGAGTGAGTGCACACACACACACAGAGTTGTACATACTAATATGTGTATTGTTATATACATTGACACACATATCTTACACGGGGCTTACACGTAATCCTACAAAGAATCTGCAGCTGGCCCCAGCAGAGAAAAAAGAAACAGTGCTCTTTGGGAGGAGTTGAACTAGAGTTATCGATGTGTACAGTGCTGTGCACACTAGCACATCTGTATCTGTGCAAAGTGGGGCGTGTACACTTACATCTGGGCACACCAGAAAACACATGTGCATGCAGCTTCACACACTGACACACACGTACACCCCAGCACTGGTGCGTGCACACGGAGCAGTGCACACTGGCACAGCATGTGCAGACTCACGCACCTTGGCACACGCGGGCAGAGTCACACACATGGGCACATATGTGCACAGCACTTCCCACAGCCCTTCTGGAAAGAGAGTAGGTGGACATCTACTGCCTGCTACCCTCTTCTCGGTAATATTTCACCCTCTGTGCCTTTGGGATGCTGTCTTAAAGGAAAAGTCAAAGAGACTGCAGTGGATTCTTGCCTCTTACCCTGCAAGAGCAGGAGGGCACAAAACTGAGCAACCTTTTGTTGTCCTGTTTTCTCTAGGGGCTTGACTAGCACAAGGGGAGGATTCACTGCTAGTGCATAGCACGCATGTCATTCCTCACCCCTTACATTAGGAGAGGAAGGGCAGTGTAGGTAACTAGATAAGTGGTTGTGTTTTGTCAAGGGGCACCTCTTGCCCCTTAATTGAGGTGGGGGTACCTCTGGTCCCTATCTCTGTGGATGGTAGCTCACAGTTTCTTGAGGATCAGGTAAGGAAAGCTCTAGGCCTCTCTGTAGGGGTGACAGTGACTTTGAAACAGAGTTCATTAAGGTTTCATCTCAGATTGAAAGAGGGAAAGGCATTTTGAAATCACTGTATATGCATGGAAAAATGAATTTGAGTAGAGAACGACTCTTCTGTGTTACACTTGATCTAAAATTAGTGTAACACAAACAAAAAGGTAGGAAGTGGCAAGAGAATGCAGGAAAACACAGCATATCCTACACCAGTGTTTTTCTTGAATCCAGGATTTTCTGTTTGGATGGAGTGGAGTGCAGAGTAGCTTTCCTTTGAGATTCAGGACTGAGAGGTCAGAGCTAGAAGGCCTGTTCAGTGAGAAGTCTCTTTTCTCTGATGTGTACCGAGATTTTCTGTTTTATATGGAAGGTTAAAACTTGACACATCCACTCTTCATTTGACTCACACCACGGCCAGTACACATGCTCAGTCTCCGTCCCAGTCCACTCTATCACACAATATTACATATGTTTGGTGTTGGGATCATATCTCCACCGGGTTAGTTTCCTTCTGAGGGCTATCTGGGGGTATACCTGTTGACATCTCTTCACTTCCTCCTTCTCTCCTTGCTGACTTCTTCCTCGCTCCCAGTCGCATCCCAATCAGCCATCCACAGACCATCCCAACAAGGCCCACCTCCTTATTTAGCCAACTACAGACCCTCTAAGCAAGGCCCGCCTTCCCAAGCAGCTACAAGAGCATGATGGATGGATGGATGGATGGATGGATGGATGGATGGATGGATGGATGGATGGATGGATGGGCGGGCGGGCGGATGGGCTGCCGAAAGCTACGCATGTGCTCCGTCCCCGTGATTGGGCAGCTTTATGCTGGCGGATTGCAGAGAAGCCGTCGCGTTTCGGAGTCCCTCATGCAATTTCCGAGACTTTGGTATAACCAAGCCCGTTCCCGACCCTCAGCGGCACCGTACGCAAACTGCGTTCCGCTGCCGCCGCTGGGTTAGCGAGCTCTGCGGTTTCCGAGACCCCCCACACAACTAAAACAGCTTCTGTCTTAGTTCTGTCTGTAAAGGCAGCGCGGTGCGCAGCTTTAGCACTGCCGCCGCTGGGTTAGCAAGCTCTGGGAGTTTCTGTGCTGGGTCCCCGCTGGCTGCTACTCAGCGCTCCCGGCCGCCGCTCACACGGCGCCCCCTCGGTCTCCGCTCGGGAAACACCGTCCGGGGTCCCCGCTACCCCCAGGGTCCCCCGCAGTCCGCCCCCGGTCTGGCACCTGTGCGTGATCCGGCCAGCCCTGGCGGATGCCGCCGCACTCAGCACCTCCCAGTCTGATCCGCAGAACCCAGCAGCGGTCGCTCGCTCCCCGCTGCCTGGCGGTTCCCGCTGCCGGCAGCCTCACACTGCCGCTTTTTCTACCCCTCTTTTCTACCTCCTTTTCTACTAACAAATCTACTCAGTAGCTGTGCAAAGATCACAGCCTCACTCGCTTGTGATGGTGTCTCCGGTGATTGCCCTGGCCTTCCTCCCCTTCATTGTCACCCTGCTGATCCGGTACCGGCACTACCTGCTGCTGCTGTACCGGGCAGTGCTGCTGGCCTGGCTGCGGGACCGGCTCACCGGCACCTCGCGGGAGCAGCGTGCCTTCCAGTACCTGCTGGCCCACGCCATCCCTGGGGACCCCCACCACATCCTCCAGACCTTCGACCAGTGGTGCTACCACTGTGAGCACCTCAGCTGTGTGGGGCCTGACAAAGGTGAGTGCCACCCTTGTGTGCTCACCCCACGTGGGGCACGGCACTGGGCTCAGCCATGGCACCACTGGCACGGCCGTGACACCGCTGACGTGGCTGTGACAGTGTTGGCGTGGTGCCAGCACCATTGGCATGGCGGTGGCATTGTTGATACAGCCATAGTACCACTGGCATGATTGTGGCACCATTGGCCATTGCACTGCCAGCAAAGCCACAGCACTGTTGGTGTGGCATCATTGACCTGGCTGTGGCATTTCCTCCATCCCTCTGGGCACTGGGAACCGCTTGGCACCTTCGCCCTGCCCAGGGCTGGGGTGGCACAGGCGTGGGGGTGCTGAGAGGCTCGTGCCATGTCAGGGGGGATCGTGGAGCAGGTGCTGTTGGAACGGGCACCGCTGCAGGTGCTGGAGCTGGGCACATACTGTGGCACCGTGCTGCTGGCACAGGGGCTGCCCCCAGGTGCCCACCTCTACACCATTGAGGGGGGCCCCCGACACACTGCTGTGGCCTAAAAGTTCATCCACCTGGCTGGTTTCAGTGAGCAGACAAGTGGGGGTCCTTCACCGCTGTGGCAGGGACTGAAGCACCTGCAGGGAAGTATATGTGGGAATGGAAAGGTCCTCTTCCATCTGAACCTCTCACCACCCTGACACCCTGCCCCAGCAACTGAGGGTCCTGCAGCACAGGTGGAGCTGATCGTGGGCCCCTCGGAGGAGGTGATACCCCACTTGCAGGAGAAGCATGGCCTGATGAATGCCACCTTGGTCTTCATGGATCACTGCAAACGCTGCTACCTGCAGGACCTACAGCTGCTGGAGAGCCACCAGCTGCTGGCTGAGGGGGCCACCATCCTGGCTGATAATGTCCTCTTCCCTGGGGCACCCCACTTCCTGCAGTACGCCAAGACCTGCGGCAAGTACCACAGCAAGGTGCACCGTGCCAGCCTGGAGTACTTCCGCGCCATTCCTGATGGGATCGCCGAGCTGCGCTACACCGGCACCCACTGAGCGAGCAAGGAGCTCCTGCCTTGTGGTGGCCACAGTTACCGGCAGGGTGCCAGGTCCCCAACCCCCATCTCAGCCTCAACATGGGCTCTGGAGGAAACACAGTGGCTGCTGTGGTCTGTGGTGGGGCGCAGTGGGTAAGGAGGGGGCTCATGCCCTGTAGTGCTCCTGCCTGCACTGCACAGGGAGGTCTGCCAGGCACACCAGTGGATGGTGGGGGGCAGCCCTGCACTTGCCTGACTGGTACCCCCTGCCTGCCTGACTGGTACCCCCTGCCTGCCCTGGTGGCCTCAGACACCAGATTTGGGGTTGTTTTCTTAAAAACTGAGTTGATTAGAAAAGATGTGTCAGCTCTAATGTGTCAGGTGGCAGTCTCCCCTCAGAACCCTTCTTCCCCACACAGCGCCCACAGCAGGAGGAGCTTCACTGAACTATCCCCAGAGCCATGGGGAGCAAAGGCTCTCCCCCAGCCTCTGGTTTGGCATGGTTGTGACAGAATCAGATCATCCACTGGTCCTGATCCTGTTCTGTCCCCTCCATATTCACCTAGGAAAGAAAGGTTTGAGATCTCCTACCAGAGAAAGAACCCCGCAGAGGGACTGAAGGAGAGATGACGGCCCCTGGAACTCATGCTCAGGGTCCCACACATTTCACATCCCCTGCTTTGGGGTCTCATGCTATTTACCTTATTGATCTCCCCATCATCAGGAGACTCATTATAATCATTCATCTCATCCATATCCTGCATGTCCTTATCTTCTGAGTCCTCTTCACTATCTTCATCATCTTCCATCCTCCTCCTCCTCATCATAGTGCTGTGGCACAACAGCTCCAGCAACCCCGTCTGCCCCTCAAGCCCTGTGGCAAACCCTCACTTCCCTGCCCACACACCCACCTCGGATGCTGGCTTTCCTATGGGCACCAAGTTGTCCTTTTCAGCAATGCTCTGGAGCTGGGGAAGGGAGAGAGGTGGGTGAGCACCCCGACAGCTCCATGGTACCCCAGCAAACAGGCCCTTTGGGCTCAGCTGCTGCCTTGTGTCACTTCCTGACCATGTCTAATTGCAGCCTGAGTCCTGCTGCCTCCCTGGCAGCCCCCAGCCAAGCAGGGAAGAGCAGCTACAGACACCTTCCTGAGCACCCTGGCTCCAGGCAGGGTCCCAATGCCACTCTGGGGCTGAGAGGGTTCCAGGTGTCCCCTTGTGTGGCAGCAGGAGCTCAGACACAACCCCGAGCACTGAAACGAGCACCGCGGCCGTGCCCGCTGGAGGAGCGGGGGCCGCTCCCCAGCTCCGAACCCGTTCCCGGCCGCCGGATACCCCACCCCGCATCTCCCCCCACCCCGGTGCCGGAAGTAGAGGCCAAGCCGGAAGCAGTTACAGCGCACGGAGCATGCGCAGAGGGAGAGCGGTTATGTCGGCGCGGCCAGGCCCACAAGGTAAAGAATGGGCGGGGCTGGGCCTGATTGACAGGTGGTGGGCGGGGCCCCGCGCCTCCGGGTCTGGTGCGTTCGTGACCTCCCCCAGAGATGGCTGTCACCCGAGTGAGGGGATATCTGTGACTAATGGTGGGTATGTGACCCCCCACGGGTACCAGTGACCCCAGGGGGAGAGATCTGTGGTCCTCATGGGGTATCTGCTCCTTTGGGGGCAGCTGGCATCCATGGGTGGTGGTCTTTGTCATCTGTGATGTGAGAGGGTATCTGCGACCCCACCAGGGTGTGTCTTCCCCCCTTCTCAGGGCACCTATGACCCCCGGGGCATGTCTGCCCCCCCCATCATGGGTGATCTTGGAAGCATCTGCATCTTCCAGGGTATCTTCCCTCCCTCCCTCCTCGAGGCACGTCCCACACGGGAGAGTTTCTGTCCCTCCCGAGCCACAGGTGACTGCTCTCCCCCAGGGCATCTGGTCCCCCCGCCATGGGGCACCTGTGATCCCCTGGAGTACCTGTAATTCCATGAGGGGTATTTGCCTCTACCCTGTGGCCATCGGTGACCCCACAGGGGTTTCTGTCCCCACCAGCAACATCTCTTACCCACTGCGGTGCTCCCACCCGGTCACTCACAGGGACCCGGTGGCGTTGGGGGGCCAGGTCCTGCCCCTTGTGCTGGTGTCAGGAAATCAGGCCACCTCCCACAGCAGGGAAGGAAAAACAGCCACAGGTGGATTTTGGCTCTTGCTGGCCCCAGCCTGGCGCCAGGACGATGAATTCCAGCTGTATGCGGGGCAGTTGGGGGGCCAGGATGGGCACAAGTGTCAATCCAGGATGCAGCAGGGTGCCAGGGAAGGGTGCACTGCCTCCTCCGTGCCCTCAGTGCTGTCCAATCTGCCACTGTGATTAGTGGCCAAGGGTTGCACCAGGACGTTTGAGATGAGCTGTGCTCGTCCCACGGCACCTGGAGCCCAGCTGCCCCCCAGGTAAGAGCCCTGACCCCTGGCACTCCCCAGGTAACATCCCTGGCCCCACTGTTGGTGGCAGTGACCATGTGCTGCCACACTTCCACACGCACAGTGGGGGATTTTGTCCCCGCTGTCACCGCGTGTCTCAGTGCTGCCATCCTGACCTGCTGTCGCCCTGGCAGAGCGATGGCAGCGGTGTTGGCTCTGCTGGTGCTGGTGGCCTGGCCAGCTCCTACCACAGCAGTGACGCAGGACTCTCTGCTCAATGTCTGCATGGATGCCAAGCACCATAAAACAGAGCCTGGCCCTGAGGGGCAGCTCTACAGACAGGTACGGTCCTCATCCACTGCACCAGCACATGCTGGTGTCACTTGCTGTGGGGTCACCAGGATGGAGGCTGGGGGGCTCTGTGTCCCAACATGAATTCTATCACTCAGTGTCACCCACCCATGAGCACTAACACTTTCCCTGAAGCCCTGGTGGGTCCTGATGGGTCTTAGTTGATCCCCAGCTGCTCTGGTGCAGTGTCTCCTCTGTAAGGACAATGCCTGCTGCATTGCAAGCACCGGTTTGGAAACCCAGCAGGATCAGTCCTACCTGTAAAACTTCAACTGGGCCCACTGTGGGGCCATGCCAGAGAAGTGCAAGTGCCACTTCATCCAGGACATGTCTCTATGAGTGTTCCCCTAACCTGGGGCCATGGACCGACCAGGTAGGTCCAGACTTCCCCTCACCCACCCACCAGGATCGCTGGGGTGAACTGGGGGAAACTGGGGGCCCTGCAGGCAGACACCAGCTGGCGGAAGGAGCGGATCTGGGATGTGCCACTGTGCCAGGAGGACTGTGAGCAGTGGTGGGAGGATTGCTGGGATGCTGTAAGCTGTAAGGTCAATTAGCACAAGAGCTGGAACTGGACTAAGGTGACTGGGGGTTGTGAGCACCTCCCATCATTCCTTGACCCTCCAGTCACTCTCTGTCACTGATGGTGGAGACAGGAAAGTGACACAAAAACAACAAGATCATGCAGCAACAGCCAACTTTGATTGAATTGCACCCTCTTCTATAGGGGCTTTGAATTTCCCGTGCTTACAGAGATGATTGGACAAAGAACTTAACTGCGTCCAGCTCACTGGCCAACATGGAAAAATGCCACTGGAGGCCTCCAATTAAAGAGCAACTTTTATATTACCTCCTTTATTAAAATTGGTTTTTATGTGTGTTGTTCTACTGCTAGATTTTTAAGGCATCAGTTTCCCCCCCCCTTCTGGTTCAACTCTCTTTGGGTTTTGCGCGTTGTTTATGGGAAAGTGTCTTGGGAGGGTGGTTTGTCCTTGGTTCCCAAAAGAACCAAGATTAGGATAGGGACTTTGGAATGTGTTTTGTCTTTCTATCACAGTAGGAAAAATGCTGGAGACGGATAGGAACTATTTAACTATACAATAAGACTCTACAGAGCTACAGAGTATGAAGAAAACAGAAAAGCAAAAATCATTTTGGCAACAGGTTCACAGAAATAAATTTGATGCCACATCAATTGAGCAGAAAGGCCATGCTCCTCCTCTTGCCTGTATATATATTCTTATATATACATATATATAATATGTACATATACATATATACACATATGCATATATATACATCTTATATTATACCTGAGAAGAGGTTATAGCCAAATGGGGCTCATTCTCTGCTCTCAGGAAACAAGTGAATGGACATAAGAAAAGGCCTCAGGTTTTGCTAGAGGAGGTTAAGGTTGCATATTGGGAAAATTTCTTCCCAGATACAGTGGTGAAACCCTGGCACAGGCGGCCTGAGGCAGTGATGGAGTCACCATCTCTGGAGGGATTTAAAAGCTGAGTGGATGTGGCACTTGGGGACATGGGTTAGGGAAGGGCTTGGCAGTGCAGGAGGAACAGTTGGATCAATGATCTCAGAGGGCTTTTCCAACCCAAACTGTTCTGTGATTTTGTGAGGCAGTCAGAGGCAGCAGCCACGTGATTTTTGGTAGCAAAAGGTACAGCTGGCAGGAGAATGCAGAGGAATCATCTCCAGAGGAATGTGTGGGAGATGATCCACACAACTAGTTGTGGTAAGGCAGCTACATAAAATTTTGTCTTCCCAGAATCCCAAGGCTGCAACCACAGATGTCTCAGACAGGTATTACACAAGGCAGGAAGGTTTTGGCTCGCCTCTGCACTACAGCCTATTCCCAAAAGGATCTACAGCTGTGCAGCTGAGCTCCCACAGTGCTGCTGGAGGGAAACGGGCAAACAGGTTTGGTTTGAAGTTCACAGAGGACTACAGGTACTACCTGGAAACATTAAGAGTGCTGCAGGAACCATCAAACCCAAGCTGGCAGCAGCAAGAAGCCCCCGTTGCTTCCAAGGAATCACCCACAAAACGCAGCTTCCCTCAGGACAACCCCCAGGATCTGCTTGTCAACCCCTGATGTTAAAGCACTATGTGACACCGAGTTATTTGCATCACTTCCAACAGAAACCTGAGGCCTTCACGTTCATCCACCCTCATCCCTAGCCAGAATCCCCCACGTGCTGGGAGAAACAAGGCAATGCTGGGAAAACAAGGGAATCACACCACCAGACAGTGGGAAAACAAACCAGGAAGGCTTTTCTCATCAGCAAAAGGAGGGCATGGCTCAGCACTCACATCCAGCCTCGGAGGCAGAACGGCTGTGGGGGCAACTCACATTGTAGGAGCGAGGGTGCCGCTGCTTCCACTGAACCAGGAGGAGCTGTGCCACCACGAGTGTGGCGATGAGGATGAGAACCATTTCGGCATGCATCGCCTCGTGGCCACGGTGCTTGGCGTGCATCCGTACGTGCTCCACCCTGCAACAACCAGGAAAAGGAGGCTGAAGAGCACACCGGCACAGACTGCACGCTGGGGTAAAAGCACCTCAGGAGAGCCAGGAAGACCAGATGGAACAACAGCACTAAGAACTGTGGTTGTGAACAATCCAGAGGGGAAGGGAGAAAAGGCTGCTCTGGGAGCAGCTCATTTCTACGCTGTGAAAGCCAAGAACAACACTTTGCCCACCTGAGCGTGAAGAAGGTGAACTCCCACTCATTCCATACCTGGACTAATGAACATGGAGTGCACAGTTGACATAACTTGCAACCCCAGAATGGGCAAGGTTGCAAGGGACCACCAGTGGGGTCATCTCTCTCAATCTTCCTGATCAGGCAGCATCTTCCTAGAGCACATTGCAGCTGTTTGACCCAGAGCATGTGGTAATTCTCCATACCAAACCCTCAGCCCAGTTTTGGAACCACTAACA